>NC_135828.1:27180754-27398254 GCF_964213995.1 Mustelus asterias
GTAACATGCTGTTCAAGGAAACTATCCCGACAGCATTCTAAGAACTCTTCCTCCATTCCACCCTTACCGACTTGAGTCTGCCAGTCAATGTGCATGTTGAAGTCCCCCATGATTATTGCCGTTCCGTTTTTACACGCATCCCTTATCTGCTTGTTTATAGCCCTCCCTACCTCAACATTATTATTTGGGGGCCTATATACCATTTTCATGAAGGGAAATATCTCTTTCCTATCCACACAGTCCAGGCTCCTCACAATTTCATAAACCTTGCAGAGCCTCCTCTCAGTCTCTGTGCCGCTGAAAACAAACTCCGGCTTTCCAATTGTCCCTAACATTGTTGCTCACAACACTCTCATGTGTCTCCTCTGTGCCCTGTCCGGTACAATCACATCCTTCCCATAATGCAGTGGCCAGAACTGTCCCCCATACTCTAGCTGGGGTCAAACTAATGTTTCATATAGTTCCAGTATATCCTCACTGCTCTGGGGTAAATAACCAGATGAACCGTTTTTTGGTGATGGTTAAGCGATAAATATTCAACAGAACACTAGGAAGATGTACGGCTCAATTTCCTTTCTGTGTCCAGGTGGGCAAAACATCCCAGAATGAATGGGGGTGGCACAGTGGCTAGCACTGCTGCCTCACAGCACCAGGGACCCGGGTTCGATTCCCGGCTCGGGTGACCGTGTGGAGTCTGCACATTCTCCCCACATCTGCATGGGTTTCCTCCGAGTGCTCTGGTTTCCTCCCACAGTCCAAAGTTTTTTTAGTTTATCTATTAGTCACAAGTAAGGCTTACATTAACACTGCAATGAAGTTACTGTGAAATTCCCCTTGTGCGAGTTAGGGTGGATTGGCCATGGTAAATGCACGGGGCTACTGAGATAAGGCAGGATTGTGGGCCTGGGTAAGATACTCTTGATGTGGAGATGCCGGCATTGGACTGGGGTAAACACAGTAAGAAGTTTAACAACAACAGGTTAAAGTCCAACAGGTTTAGTTTGGTAGCAAAAGCCACACAAGCTTTCGGAGCCTTAAGCCCAGGGGCTTAAGGCTCCGAAAGCCTGTGTGGCTTTTGCTACCAAATAAACCTGTTAGACTTTAACCTGGTGTTGTTAACCTTCTTACTAAGATACTCTGTCAGAGAGTCGGTGCAGACTCGATGGGCCGAATGACCTCCTTCTTCACTAGAGAGATTCTATGGTGCTCTCTCATTCTGTGCCTCAGCCACCAAAGACAATGATTCAAAGGCCTCATCTACCTTCCTATAATCGGACCTGTGTACATGCAATCCACGGCCCCTCTGCAAGATCCTACCATCCACAAGGTATTCCCCAAATACATCACTTCACATTTACCCAGATTGAATTCTATTTGCTACTTTTCTGCCCACCCGACCAATCCATTGACATCTTCCTGCAGTCTACACACCTCGTCTCCATCAACCACACGACCAACCTTTGTACCATCCACAAACTCCTCAAACCATGTATGTCCCTTACGGTTAATCCCACGTCATTGATATGTGCCAGAGGACCCTGTGCTGGTCCCTGCGAAACCCCCTTGGTCAACAACCTTCCCATCACGAAGCGCCTGCCTACCGCTTACCCTTTCCTTTCTGCCACTGGGCTAAGTTTGGATGCCGTGAGCCTTCATAACTTTCTGCCCAGGTAGACTCTGCCAAAAAAACCTTCGCAAAATCCACACGAGCTGCATCAAAAACAATGCCCTCATTTGCTAGGTTAAAACAAAATTCAGTCAAGTTAGTCAGACAGGCCCCCCCCACTTAACAAATCCACATTGGTTGTTTCTTCATCTTTCTAACTGACGCTTTATAGAATCCTTCAGAAATTATTCTCTCCCCCACATTAATTTGCCCACCACTGAGGTTAGACTGTAATGACTGGCTTTATCCCACTCTCCCATTTTAAACAACAACGCTGTCTGATTGTTTGAACTATCTTTGGATCTGCTTGGCTGCTTTCACATTCCGTTACCGTTCCTTTCGGTGACTGAGAGACTTGGCTTGTTGATGGTTCTGACTCATCAGGAATTGCTGTTTCTTTGGCACTTTGAGCTGGAGACCAGCAGAGGGGGAAAGTGAGCAGCCCCTCAGAAGCCCGCTCGACCATTCGAAACACACAGTAGCACGACACCGAATGAGCCCACTCCGCCCGTTGCGTGGGCACTAGCCCTTTCAAAGAGCAATCCAGTTAGGCGCAGCGGCTCGCTCTTTCCTCATGTCGGCACAGCGGTTAGCACTGCTGCCTCACAACGCCAGGGACCCGGGTTCAATTCCTGACTTGGGTCACTTGTCGGTGCAGAGTCTGCACGTTCTCCCCATGTCTGCATGGGCTTCCTCCGGTTTCCACCCACAGTCCAAAAGACGTGCCGGTTCGGTGTATTGGCCACGCTAAATTATCCCTCAGTGTACCCGAACAGGCGCCGGAGTGTGGCGATTAGGGGATTTTCACAGTAACTTCATTGCAGTGTTGATGTAAGCCTACTTGTGACATTAATAAATAAACTTAAACCTTATCGCTGCAAGTTCGTCTCAGTCAAGTATTTATCCCATTCCCCTTTGACAATTACCACAGATTCTCGGTCCTGTCAGACACGGCAATTCCAAATCCAAGCCACTCATTATATAAAACAGCTTCCCTTACGTTGCGTCGTGTTCTGTTGCTGCATTAAACCTGTGCCATTTGATTATCCATCCGAAAGCTGTTGGAAACACGTTCACCACACCTACTCTGTCAAAAGAATTCAGGATTTTGAACACTCGTATCAAATGTTAGTTTCAGCCTTCTCTCTTTGTACTCCAATTAGGGTTTTATATAGGGTTAGAGTTACTTCCTGGCTTTTATCCCTCAATTTCTAAACCTAGAAACTAGAAACAGGAGTAGGCCATTCAGCCCTTCGATCCTGCTCCGCCATTAATTTTGATCATGGCTGATCATCGAATTTAATATCCTGATTCCCCCCTTCCTCCCATATCCCTTTAACCCCAATAGCTATATCTAATTTCTTCTTGAAATCGTACAACATTTTGGCCTCAACTACTTTCTTTGTTAGTGAATCCCTCTGGGTGAAGAAGATTCTCCTCACCTCAGTTCTAAAAGGTTGACCCCGTGTCCTCAAACTATGACCCCTAGTTCTGGACTCCCCCACCATCGGGAACATTCTTTCTGAATCTACCCTGTCTAACCCTGTTAGAATTTTATAAGTTTCTATGAGATCCCCTCTCACTCTTCTAAACTCCAGTGAATACAATCCTAACCGACTTAGGCCTGCCATCCCAGGAATCAGCCTGGTAAACCTTCGCTGCATTCCCTCTATAGCACGGACATCCTTCCTCAGATATGGACACCAAAACTGCACACAATATTCCAGATGTGGCGTCACCAACACCCTATACAATTGCAGTAAAACATCCCTATCCCGATACTCAAATCCTCTCGCTATGAAGGCCAACATACCATTTGCCTTCTTTACTGCCAGCTGTACCTGCATGCTTATTTTCAGCGACTGATGCACAAGGACTCCAATGTCTCGCTGAGTATCCACCTCTCTCAATTTACACCCATTTAAGCAATAATCTGTCTTCCTATTTTTGTTACCAAAGTGGATAACCTCACATTTATCCACATTATACTGCATCTGCCATGCAGATGCCCACACACTCAGCCTGTCCAAAGCACGCTGAAGCATCTCTGCACCCTCCTCACAGCTCACCCTCCTTCCCAACTTTGTATCATCTTCCAATTTGGAGATAATACATTCAGTTCCCTCTTCCAAATCATTAATATATAATGTGAACAGTTGGGGTCCGAGCACAGATCCCTGCAGAACCCCACTAGTCACTGACTGCCAATCAGAAAAAGACCCATTTATGCCAACTCTTTGCTTCCTATCTGCTAACCAGCTTTCTATCCATCTCAAGACATTACCTGCAACCCCATGTGCTTTAACTTTACATAATAGTTTGTTATGTGAGACCTTGTCGAAAGCCTTCTGAAGGTCTAAATAAACCATATCCACTGGTTCTCCTCGGTCAACCCGACTAGTGACATCCTCAAAAATTCCAATAGATTCGTCAAGCATGATTTCCCTTTTGTGAATCCATGCTGACTTTGTCTGATTATACCACTGCCTTCCAAATGCTAAGTTATGAAATCCTTGATAATAGACTCTAGCAACTTCCCCAGTACTGACGTTAGGCTCACTGGTCTATAGTTCCCTGTTTTCTCTCTACCTCCCTGTTTGAATAGTGGGCTTACATAGAACATAGAACATAGAAAGTCACAGCACAAACAGGCCCTTCGGCCCACAAGTTGCGCCGATCACATCCCCACCTCTAGGCCTATCTATAGCCCTCAATCCCATTAAATCCCATGTACTCATCCAGAAGTCTCTTAAAAGACCCCAACGAGTTTGCCTCCACCACCACCGACGTCAGCCGATTCCACTCACCCACCACCCTCTGAGTGAAAAACTTACCCCTGACATCCCCCCTGTACCTACCCCCCAGCACCTTAAACCTGTGTCCTCTCGTAGCAACCATTTCAGCCCTTGGAAATAGCCTCTGAGAGTCCACCCTATCCAGACCCCTCAACATCTTGTAAACCTCTATCAGGTCACCTCTCATCCTTCGTCTCTCCAGGGAGAAGAGACCAAGCTCCCTCAACCTATCCTCATAAGGCATGCCCCCCAATCCAGGCAACATCCTTGTAAATCTCCTCTGCACCCTTTCAATGGCTTCAACATCTTTCCTGTAATGAGGTGACCAGAACTGCGCGCAGTACTCCAAGTGGGGTCTAACCAGGGTCCTATAAAGCTGCAGCATTATCTCCCGACTCCTAAACTCAATCCCTCGATTAATGAAGGCTAGTACGCCATACGCCTTCTTGACTGCATCCTCCACCTGCGAGGCCGATTTAAGAGTCCTATGGACCCGGACCCCAAGGTCCTTCTGATCCTCTACACTGCTAAGAATGGTACCCTTCATTTTATACTGCTGCTCCATCCCATTGGATCTGCCAAAATGGATCACTACACACTTATCCGGGTTGAAGTCCATCTGCCACTTCTCCGCCCAGTCTTGCATTCTATCTATGTCTCGCTGCAACTTCTGACATCCCTCCAAACTATCCACAACACCACCTACCTTGGTGTCGTCAGCAAACTTACCAACCCATCCCTCCACTTCCTCATCCAGGTCATTTATGAAAATGACAAACAGCAAGGGTCCCAGAACAGATCCCTGGGGCACTCCACTGGTCACTGACCTCCATGCAGAGAAAGACCCCTCCACAGCCACTCTCTGCCTTCTGCAGGCAAGCCAGTTCTGGATCCACAAGGCAACAGCCCCTTGGATCCCATGCCCTCTCACTTTCTCAAGAAGTCTTGCATGGGGGACCTTATCGAACGCTACATTAGGAATTATTTACATTAGGAATTATTCCAGAATTTTGGAAAATAACCACTAATGGATCTACTATTTCCAGGGCCACTTCCTTAAGTACTCTGATTAAGATTATCAGGACCTGGAGATTTATCCACCTTCAATCCCATCAATTTCCCCAAAACGATTTCTCTAATGCTGGTTTTCTTCAGCTCCTCACTAAAACATGTTTCTCTCAGCACTTCTGGAAATTATTCATGTCTTCCTTTGTGAAGACAGAAGCAAAGTACAAATTTAACTCTTCAGCCATTTCTTTATTCCCTGTTATGAATTCTCCCCTTTCTGACTATAAGGGGCCTACATTTGTTTTAGTTAATCTTTTTCTCTTTACATACCTATAGAAATTTTCAAAATCAATTTTTGTGTTTCCTGCTAGCTTACTTTCATACTCTATTTTTCCCTTCTTAATCAATCGCTTGGTCCTCCTTTGCTGAATTTTAAACTGCTCCCAAAGAACATTATGGCACAGGAACAGCCCCTTAGGCCCTCCTAAGCCTGCGTCGATCATGATGCCTGCCTAAACTAAAACCTCATGCACTTACAAACCGTATCCTTCCATTCCCATCCTATTCATGTATTCGTCTAGTTGCCCCTTAAATGCCGCTATCATACCTGCTCCCACCACCTCCCAGACATTCACATTCACAATCCTCAGGCTTATTGCTTTTTCTTGCCAATTTGTATGCTTCTTCCTTGAATCTGATACTATATCTAATTTCCCCTGTAAGCCATGGTTTGGCCACAACTCCCTTACCACTCTTGTGCCAGGAAAAACAGGAATAAACTATCGCTGGAGTTCACCTATTCAGTCCATGTTATCATAGAATCCCTACAGTGGAGAAGGAGGTCAACAATCCCACACAGGCCCCATCCCCTTAGCCCCATGCATTTACCCTGCTAGTCCCCTGACACCAAGGGGTAATTTAGCATGGCAAATCCACCCAACCAGCACGTCTTTCAGACTGTGGGAGGAAACCAGAGCACCCACAGGAAACCAACACAGACACTGGGAGAACATGCAAACTCCACGCAGACAGTGACCCAAGCCAGGAATCGAACCCGGGTCCCTGGCGCTGAGGGGCAATGGTGCTAACCACTGTGTCGTCCCCTTAGCCAACAGCTTGATGGGTTTCAGGTGATTTACCGGGCATGGAACAAAGCAAGGGAACTTCATCGGACCAGTGTGGAGCAAGAGAAGCACCATCCTGGGAAGAACATCAGCTTCAGGTCCCCTCCAAGCTGCGCATCATCCCGATTAGGAAATATATCATTCCTTCATTAGGCACTGGGTCAAAATCCAGGACACTCCCTACTCAACCATGGGAGAACCTTCACACATGAACTGCAGTGGCTCAGCAGGAAGGAACAGCAGGACTTTTTCAAAGGGAAACTAGGGATGATCCATAAATGCCAATGGCAGAAGACAAGAGGTCAGGCGAGCTCAAGCTGGCAAACGAGAGATAGCATACTGGGAGTATAGACAGAGCATGAAAGGGTGAAACCCCACACACCCTGGGCTCAAGTAAGGCCCAACACTAAATATATCGCCCCAGAATTTACCACCAGAATAACCGCAACTTTAATGGTGTCATTCATGAGTAACTGGTCCAGTAATTTGAGGTGCAGGAGAAAGAACCCATCAACTGTGAATTGTCAAAAACTTCTGGATAATTTGTACAGCTCCAACCTGTATCCTCATAATGCAGCGCTCGCCTTCAACCCCGGAGTTTCAGGAAATTGCTGCATTTGAGAATTATTTGTCCATTAAACTTGCCACAAAAAGGGTCAGCAACGAACAATATCCTTCTAATGTATTTATATTCCAGCAACGCCACTCAACGTGGACTCTCATTACAACAGGTTATCAATTGTTGTTAGAGATTATTTAATTTTTAAACGTGGTCTTATTTTTCCTTCTACTCCTCTCTAATCTGTCTATCTTCAATGATTATTTGAGAAGGGACAACGTGCAGGGCAATGGGGAGAAGGTGGGAGAATGGAATGAGGTGAAATGTTCATTCGGGCAGCCGAGTGTGGACATGATGGGCCAAATGGCCTCCTTCTGCTCTGTAACAATTCTAACTCTTTTCCCTCCCTTTATTTCTCTTCCTGTCCCACAATTCACCCTCCTTCCTCCCCATTCCCCAATTTCTTTCTCAATCCTTAAATCCCTTTGGTTAAGGAGAGAATGTTGGTCCCATCATTCACCGAGGTCCCAGATCCCCTGCTGCTCTCCCCCCCCACCCCGCCACACTCCCAACGCCAGTAATTTACCAGGCAAACATTCGGAGCTGATGGATATAATGGACACATTCTAACACACTGGGCACACCATGAAATTCCCCGCTCCTGCGAGTTCTGGGCACTCGAGCTCCCATCATTCGGAAAACAATCCCAAAATAAATCCTGATCCTATTATAACCTTGACAGCTGCAATGATCCACTCACTTGGTAAACAGCAAGGGTTCGGGACTGTCAACTACCATCCGAGCTGCGCTCCAGAGCGATATTTACTCAGTCACGAGGTAAGCGTCCCGAGTTCCGTACCCTTGTAAAATTGAGCAAGACAGCTCCTTCACTGTGCATTGACCCCTGAACGCCCAGTCTTCTCCACACCCCAGACACTCCTCACCCTCAGAGGAGCATAAACACTGAGTAACTCTGCAGCTCAATCATACTGACAAGTTATTCTTTTTCTTGATCCAGAGGATTTGGAAAGAACTGTGCTTTTTTAAACTTTTTGTCATGTATAGATAAATCTTTGGCCAGAACACCACAATCAGTTAGCGTTGCAATTGTCGGTGCAACTACTGGGAATGTAGCGTTAAATGGTCTATGACGCTTGAGCAAAAGTTTGGACAGTCCAGTCTAGTAAGCTGTGGGTCGGGTAAAACTAAACAATACAGGTCAGGATAAAAGTTTATTAGTCACGAGCAGGCTTACATTAACACTACAATGAAGTTACTGTGAAAATCCCCTAGTCGCTACACTCCAGAACCTGTTCGGGTCCACTGAGGGAGAATTTAGCATGGCCAATGCACCTAACCAGTATGTCTTTCAGACTGTGGGAGGAAACCGGAGCACCCGGAGGAAACTCATGCAGACACAGGAAGAACGTGCAAACTCCACACAGACCCAAGTGGGGAATTGAACCTGGGTCCCTGTGAGGCAGCAGTGCTAACCACTGTGCCACCTGAAGAGGGGAAATAAAACAGCTTGCTAAACATTCACTTTTACAGGGATAGGGAAGGGGAGCGGGCCTGGGTAAGTCTCTCTGTCAGAGAGTCGGTGCAGACTCAATGGGCCGAATGGCTTCCTTCTGCGATGCTTTTCCAGAGGAACAGGAGCCAGCCAATCATCTATCAGTCCTGCCCTGCCATTTGATCAGATGGAGGAGCCAGCCAATCACCTGTCAATCCTGCCCAGTCATTCAATCAGATGGAGGTTGATCTGATTCCCAACTCCATTCGCCACCTCCGCCCCATTCATCTTAAGACACTTGCCAATCAGTTGGGAACAAACCCAGCTTCAGTGAGTTCCTTTAGGGGGAGGCACAGCCTTGGAAGGTCAGCGCCCCCTCTCTCTCCCTTACCCAGAGTGCCGGCTTCATGGGGCCTCCTATTGGTCCTCCAGTTTTTTGAGGGTTGGCCTGCCATCATTGATTGGATATCAAGCTGGCCCTCCAGGCCACCAACTGACCCAATTGGGAGAACGTTTCCTACACAGTCACGGCTCATGACAACATTTAGACACTGAGGTCAGGGCCCCAACCCAAACCCTAATATCCTGCCCCTGATATCCACTGTGTGAGAAAAGTGCTTTCTATCCTCTCCCTCCTGAACATCCTGGCTCGAATAATGTTAACATTCTGAATTTGAAACTTCTTCTCTGTTTTAGCTATTGCAAAAATATTTGCACAAACTCATCCTGCCTCATCAAGATGAAAAATGATTTTCAATGTTTCGCCCCATGTGCTGTGTGACATTTCCACCGAGTGTTTTCTCAATCATACTCCCTGTGAATTTCAAAATGATCAACTCCAGAAACAGGAGATATTAGCGCTGTCGAGAGGCAGGTCACAAAATAGGAGGCCCAACCAATAGCTAAAGCCATCATGTTGAACAAAGAACAAAGAACAATATAGCACAGGAACAGGCCCTTCGGCCCTCCAAGCCCGTGCCGCTCCCTGGTCCCAACTAGACCATTCTTTTGTATCCCTCCATTCCCACTCCGTTCATGTGGCTATCTAGCTAAGTCTTAAACATTCCCAGTGTGTCCGCCTCCACCACCTTGCCCGGCAGCGCATTCCAGGCCCCCACCACCCTCTGTGTAAAATACATCCTTCTGATATCCATGTTAAACCTCCCCCCCACTCACCTTGAACCTATGACCCCTCGTGAACGTCACCACCGACCTGGGAAAAAGCTTCCCACCGTTCACCCTATCTATGCCTTTCATAATTTTATACACCTCTATTAGGTCACCCCTCATCCTCAGTCTTTCCAGTGAGAACAACCCCAGTTTACCCAATCTCTCCTCATAACTAAGCCCTTCCATACCAGGCAACATCCTGGTAAACCTCCTCTGCACTCTCTCTAAAGCCACCTCATCCTTCTGGTAGTGTGGCGACCAGAACAGAACGCAGTATTCCAAATGCGGCCGAACCAACGTTCTATACAACCGCAACATCAGACCCCAACTTTTATACTCTATGCCCCGTCCTATAAAGGCAAGCATGCCATATACCTTATTCACTACCTTCTCCGCCTGTGCCGTCACCTTCAAGGATCTGTGGACTTGCACACCCAGGTCCCTCTGCGTATCTACACCCTTTATGGTTCTGCCATTTATCGTATAGCTCTCCCCTACATTAGTTCTACCAAAATGCATCACTTCGCATTTATCAGGATTGAACTCCATCTGCCATTTCTTTGCCCAAATTTCCAGCCTATCTATATCCTTCTGTAGCCTCTGACAATGTTCCTCACTATCTGCAAGTCCAGCCATTTTCGTGTCGTCCGCAAACTTACTGATCACCCCAGTTACACCTTCTTCCAGATCGTTTATATAAATCACAAACAGCAGAGGTCCCAATACAGAGCCCTGCGGAACACCACTAGTCACAGGCATCCAGCCGGAAAAAGACCCTTCCACTACCACCCTCTGTCTTCTGTGACCAAGCCAGTTCTCCACCCATCTAGCCACCTCCCCCTTTATCCCATGAGATCCAACCTTTTGCACCAACCTACCATGAGGGACTTTGTCAAACGCTTTACTAAAGTCCATATGGACGACATCCACGGCCCTTCCCTCGTCAACCATTCTAGTCACTTCTTCAAAAAACTCCACCAGCTTAGTGAGGCATGACCTCCCTCTCACAAAACCATGCTGACTATCGTTAATGAGTTTATTCCTTTCTAAATGCGCATACATCCTATCTCTAAGAATCCTCTCCAACAACTTCCCTACCACGGACGTCAAGCTCACCGGCCTATAATTTCCCGGGTTATCCTTCCTACCCTTCTTAAATAACGGGACCACATTAGCTATCCTCCAATCCTCTGGGACCTCACCTGAGTAAATGATCTTGTTAAGCAGCAAGATATTAAGAAGTTATCACCACAGGGATTCTATGATGCAGAAAGAGGCCATTTGGCCCATCGGGTCTGCACGGAACCAACCATCCCCTGTCCCCGTAACCCCATGCATTTACCATGGCTAATCCACCTAACCCGCACCTCTTTGGACACGAAGGGGCAATTTAGCATGGCCAATCCACCTAACCTACACATCTTTAGATGCTAAGTGGCAATTTATGGTCCTGACTCTAACCCTTAACATGAGTAAGATGCCAATCCAACTGGACATTATTGATACAAAACACTGCTTAAAATACAAGCAGAGTGCTCCTTGCCTTTATTTGTTCAACAGCAGGAGTGTTGAGTTAAGAGTCGTGCTTGCGATTTTTCCCATGCCATTATATGTTTTGTCTCTGTGCCAATATTTGCCCAATTAGTGAGCAAACGTCTTAACACAAGCCCTTGTAGATTCACTCTGGCAATGAGTGAAGTACCCAAAGTGCAGGAAAGAGTTGTGAGCCAGACTGAAGCTTTCCTGTAGGTTTGGTACACTGAGTAACTGTTAGCTAAGAAGATAAGGACTGCGTGATCAGTCTGTCCTTCACACCGCTCATTCTTAGATCTGAGACCTCTTGGCAATCCTGCAGCATCAGCCTTCCTCAGCACAGAGCTAGTATGAATGGACACCGTTTAATGTAGCCCGCCAGTGTATCTTGCCTGTAGCAGGGCGGTGCTTTCAGTGGCCTTTTGCATACTGATTTCTGCCTCTGTGTAATTAGGCAGATTGAAATCAGTGAAGCACACTTTATGTCAGTGTGAGCAGCATGGTGGCACAGTGGTTAGCACTGCTGCTTCACAGCGCCAGGGACCCGGGTTTGATTCCCGGCTTGGGTCACTGTCTGTGTGGAGTTTGCACATTCTCGCCCGTGTCTGCATGGGTTTCCTCCAGGTGCTCCGGTTTCCTCCCACATTCTGAAAGACGTGCTGGTCAGGTGCATTGACCCGAACAGGCGCCGGACTGTGGCAACTAGGGAAATTTCACAGTAACTTCATTGCAGCGTTAATGTAAATCTTACTTGTGTCTAGTAAATAAACTATATACTTTATGTTAAGACATTTTCATCCCCCTCTGTGAAATGCCAAGCTAATTTATCAAGTGGTTAGCACTGTTGCCTCACAGTGCCAGGGACTCGGGTTCGATTCCCGGCTTGGGCCACTGCCTGTGTGGAGTTTGCACATTCTCCCCGTGTCTGCGTGGGTTTCCTCCAGGTGCTCCAGTTTCCTCCCACACTCCAAAGATGTGCAGTTTAGGCAGATTGGCCATGCTAAATTGCTCCTTAGTGTCCAAACGACGTGTGGGTTTGGGGGATTATCATGGGGTTACGGGGATAGGGGAGGGGGCCTGGGTAAGAAACTCTGTCAGAGGGTCAGTGCAGACTTGATAGGCCGAATGACCTCTTCTGCACTGTAGGGATTCTATGAAAGCAGATTATCTGGGCGTGATCACATTGCTGTGTGTGGGATCTTGCTGTGCACAAATAAGGCTGCCACATTTCTATATCACAAGAGTGACTACACTTCAAAAAGTACTTCATTGGCTGTAAAGCGCCTTCAGACATCCAGTAGAACCTAAAAGCACTATTCCCTCCAAATGACTGGAAAACAACCAGGGACAGATATGCAGATATGTCCAGAGATACGCAGATATGTCCAGAGATATGCAGATATGTCCAGAGATACGCAGATATGTCCAGAGATATGCAGATATGTCCAGAGATATGCAGATATGTCCAGAGATACGCAGATATGTCCAGAGATACGCAGATATGTCCAGAGATATGCAGATATGTCCAGAGATACTCAGATATGTCCAGAGATATGCAGGTTAGGCGGATTAGCAAAGAGCAAAGTGCAGAGTTACTGGGATAGAGCAGGGAGGTGGACCTGGGTAAACATGCTCTTTCAGAAAATCGGTGCAGAATCAATGGGCCAAATGGCCTCCTTCTGCATTGTCGGGATGCTATGGATATGCTTTGAACCTGAAATGAAATGGGACTAGTGAGGCCCTGTGCACCTATTGATAGAAACATCCCTCACCAATAACCAGCAAGCCTTTCCTTCACATCACTTCCCGCACGGAGACTGGGCCAGTGTTTTAAAGGGACGAGTGAAATTAAACAAAACCATGCGTGTTCTCAGAACCAGATCCCAGGCCCCTGCCGAGCAACGCCACGGGAGATCAGCCAGGACCCGAGACAGCAAAGGCATCCCACGCCAGACCCTGACACTAACACAAAGCAGGAGGGAAGTTAATAAATGTTTTGAGGTTTAAGAGATTACTGCTACTTTACTTCATGGGAAACATATATTTTGACCCCGAGCGCTGTCTGGGGAAGGGACAAAAAAAAACTCAGAACATCTTTGGGATCTTCATTTGGAAATAGCAGGGATCGGAAATGGCTGCAACTGTGTCTTGGGGCATTCTGTATTCCAGAGAAGCGCTACACAATCCAAGATACAAAAGAAAACACAAAAAGCTTGCATTGATGTAGCACCTTTCATGACCTGAACCTCCCCCCGCCACCTCTCCCCCCCCCCCCCCCCCCCCAAACATTAACAGCGTGGGTTTCCTCCGGGTGCTCTGGTTTCCTCCCACAGTCCAAGATGTGCAGGTTAGGTTGATTGGCCATGCTAAATTGACCCTAGTGTCGGGGGATTAGCAGGGTAAATATGTAGGAATAGGGCCTGGGTAGGTGCAGACTCAATGGGCCAAATGGCCTCCTTCTGCACTGTAGGGATTCTATGATTCACACGGCAATGAAGTTACTGTGAAAATCCCGAGTTGCCACACTCTAGTGCCTGTTCAGGTACACTGAGGGAGAATTTAGTACGGCCAATGCACCTAACCAGCATGTCTTTCAGACTGTGGGAGAAAATCGGAGCACCCGGAGGAAACCCACACAGACATGGGGGGAACGCACAGACTCTGCACAGACAGTGACCCAAGCTGGAATTGAACCCAGGTCCCTGGCGCTGTGAGGCCTAACCACTGTGCCACCCCCAAATGGTTTGGTTGGGTTGGGCAGAGGGTGACATTAAGGTTGGTAACACAGCCAGTCACACACGGACAATAAGAGCAAAATACTGCAGATGCAGGAAATCTGAAATAAAAACAGAAATCGCTGGGGGCAAAAAATGGGAGCGGGTCTGGCAACTTCTGTGGAGAGAGAAACAGAGTTAACATTTTGAGTCTCTTTCGGAACTGAAGATTGGACTCGAAATGTTAACTCTCTCCACAGATGCTGCCAGATGTGCAGAGATTTCCCAGCGCTTGCTGCTATTAAACATGGTCAAAATGGGGGAAGGCACAATGGGCAGCTTCTTCTTTTCCAAACTATCAACTCCAATCAGAGTGAAAATCAACATTATGTAAACATCACTTCATCGATCCGTTGTCAACATTAAACAATTTATATTTATACGGAGCCTATAACAAGCTAACATATCCCACTGTGCATCACAGGACACCAAATAAAGTCTATACAGAGCCAAAAGGAGGTACAGAACAGCTGACTAAAAGCTGGGTCAAGGAGGTAGTCTTTAAGGAGCACAGGACTAAAAGACTGCACCTCTGACAGTGCGACACTCTCTCAGTACTGCACCGGGAGCAATCAATCTAGGTTATTGCAGAAAAACATGAAAAGCACAGCAACCGGTTTGTTGGGAGGTATTCCTCGGAGGTCACCGACTGCAGTGCGTTATCAAGCTGCCCACTTGAATGGCCACTAGGCTGGAGGAGTCCAAAGATGTGCCGGTTAGGTGAATTGGCCATGCTAAATTGCCTCTCACTGTCCAAAGATGTGTAGGTTAGGTGGATTAGCCATGTTAAATTGCCCCTTAGATGTGGTGGTTAGGTGGATCGGCCATTGTAAATGCACGGGGGTTACGGGGATAGGGCAGGAGGGCAGCACTTGGGTAACGATGCTCTTTGAGAGTCAATGAAGATTTGATGGGCCGAATGGCTTCCCTCTGCACTGTAGGGATTCTGTGGGTCTAGCGCCCTCGGCAACACTGGTGCCAAGCGGTGAACAAGCAAACTCGCGGTGTCCAATATTTCCTAATTCACGGAATGTGAGCGTCATTGGGTGGGCCAGCATTTAGTGCCCACCGCGAATTGCCCTGGAAACAGTCAAGCTTGGCAAAGAAAACATGTTGGATAAAGGGTGCCAACAATATTCCTTTGATAGTTCCCACATCAGAAAACAAACTGGCAACAATCTAGTGGATCTTGAATCTGCACTGCTTGGAATGAATGGCTGTTAATTCATTCTCAATATGTGGGCATCGCTGGCATTTGTTGTCCTTCACTGGCAAGTCACGTCCTCGCCAGGCTGCTTCAGAGGGAAAGTGACTCTTTGCTACGCTGACATGGGACTGCAGTCACATATAGTCTTACACCAGTTAAAGACAACAGGTTCCCTGCTCAAAAGGACGTGCCTGAGCCAACTCAGTTTCACAAGTAAGGCTTACATTAACACTGCAATGAAGTTACTGTGAAAATCCCCTCGTCGCCACACTTCAGCGCCTGTTCAGGTACATTGAGGGAGAATTTAGCACGGCCAATGCACCCTAACCAACACGTCTTTCGGACTGTGGGAGGAAACTGGAGCGCCCGGAGGAAACCCACGCAGACACGGGGAGAACGTGCAGACTCCGCACAGGCAGTGACCCGAGCCGGGAATTGAACCCAGGTCCCTGGAGCTGTGAGGCAGCAGTGCTAACCACGGTGCCACCATGCCACCCTAAAAGGTGGTTGAAGGGGTGGGGGGGGGCCATTTTCCCATCCCACCCGCCATGAGAATCGTAGGGGGAACCATGCAAAGGTCCGTTGACCTCGAGCAGGATTTTCCAGTTTTGGGGGAAAGCGTGACTGGAAAATCCTGCCCAGAACCTTTGCGCACAGTGAAGGCAGAAGTGGATAGATTCTTCACGAACAAACCGGTTGTCGGGGGTAGGCAGGAATGTGGGGTTGAGAATTTGAGTATAGGAATAAGGATGCCTTGCTGCAGTTATACTGAGCCTTGGTGAGGTCTATCTTGAGTGATGTGTGCAGTTTTGGTCTCCTAGTCTGAGGAAGAACATTCTTGCTATTGAGGGAATCCAGCGAAGGTTCACCAGACTGATTCCTGGAATGGCAGGACTGACATATGAAGAGAGACTGGATCGACTGGGCTTGTACTCACTGGAATTTAGGAGAATGAGAGGGGATGTCATAGAAACATAAAATCCTGATGGGACTGGACAGGCTAGATAAGGGAAGAATGTTCCCGATGTTGGGGAAGTCCAGAACTAGGGGTCACAGTCTAAGAATACGGGGTAAACCATTCAGGACTGAGATGAGGAAGAACTTCTTCACTCAGAGTTGCAAACCTGTGGAATTCTCTCCCACAGAAAGCTGTTGGGGCCAGTTCGTTAGATATATTCAAGAGGGAGCTGGACGTGGTTCCTGTGGTTAAAGGGATCAAGGGGTGTGGAGAGAAAGCGGGAGTGGGATACTGAAAACGCATGATCAACCATGATCATGTTGAATGGTGGTGTAGGCTCGAAGGGATGAATGGCCTCCTCCTGCACCTTGTTTCTATGTTCAGGTGAAAACTGGATCAGCCATGATCTTAGTGGATGATGGAGGGACTGTGGCCTATTCTTGCTCCTAATTCATTTGGCTAGTTCTTTAAATTTCATTACAGACATCTTTACTTTAAAAGATCAGTACTAAAATCATAGTCCAAACAGGAACGGCCTTCATAAGGAAGTAACTGGGATCTCATTAGGAGAGAGTGTTTTTGTAATTCTTGCTATAATGAAGTCACCCACAAGGACTTCAGCTGTCCCCAGTGTTTAGTCATCGTAAATTTGCAAACATGAAGCAAAATTGTTTGCTGATGAAAGCGTCCTTTTTAAAAACAGCCTAATGATGAAAGCCTGCTCCAAATAAATCAGAATTACGCCCTCAACAGCACACTGCTTCTGCTGATGAGTTGCCAAGTGCAGAGTGTTCCTCTGCCATTATTTTAAATTGGTTGCAGAATCTCAGAATTCTGTTCATGATGGCAGTCTAGAGCTTTCTCCTGCACACTCCTAGCTCCATATTCGAGGGCACGCAATGCCCCTCTTCCTCAGCATGGAAAGGACAGCGAGACGCAGAGCAAGTCTGCTTCTACTCAGCCCCAATATTGGGCTGGATCTTATTTTCTTTATTCATTCATGGGACATGGGCATCGCTGGCTGTCCAGCATTTATTGTAAGAAGTTTCACAACACCAGGTTAAAGTCCAACAGGTTTATTTGGTAGCAAATACCATAAGCTTTCGGAGCGCTGCTCCTTCGTCAGATGGAGTGGAAATGTGCTCTCAAACAGTGCACAGAGACACAAAATCAAGTTACAGAATACTGATTAGAATGCGAATGTGCTTGAGAGCACATTTCCACTCCATCTGACGATTCTCCTTGGAAAGACGGAGAATGAGGGGAGATCTAATAGAGGTATACAAGATTATGAAGGGTATAGATAGGGTGAACAGTGGGAAGCTTTTTCCCAGGTCGGAGGTGACGATCACGAGGGGTCACGGGCTCAAGCTGAGAGGGGCGAAGTATAACTCAGACATCAGAGGGACGTTTTTTTACACAGAGGGTGGTGGGGGCCTGGAATGCGCTGCCAAGTAGGGTGGTGGAGGCAGGCACGCTGACATCGTTTGAGACTTACCTGGATAGTCACATGAGCAGCCTGGGAATGGAGGGATACAAACGATTGGTCTAGTTGGACCAAGGAGCGGCACAGGCTTGGAGGGCCGAAGGGCCTGTTTCCTGTGCTGTACTGTTCTTTGTTCTTTGATTGTTGGTGCAGGCTCGATGGGCTGAATGGCCTCCTTCTGCACTGTCGAGGTTTCGATGATTCTAGTTCTGTCGGACCCTTCTCTTGCACATATACTATACTAGTAATAAATTGTTCATTATTGAAGCCACAATGAGTCACCTTTAACTTTACTGCACCCCTACTAATGTGAAAAGCAGCCAATGAGTTCAGAGAGTGACGAGGTACGCCACGAGCTACAGAGTTTTAGAACCTGGTTGATTTGCTTTGAACAAATGGTATGTCACCACTAACCTGCTGACATTTATTTACAATAATCTTGATGTGTACATAATTGCCCCACAGCAAGTCATGCCTGGCAATTAAGCAGCGTATTTACCTGTTAAACAACATGAAAATCAGAAATACAACATGATTCATGCAGAAAGGAGACATTTGAATTTTTGACCCAATTTCTGCATATAGTTGGGAATTTTAAAAGTAATTTTTACATTTATTTTCTTACTGCCTCTAATTTCCTCTCCTAATCCAATTTGTCCCTCTCAATTTCCCTTCTGTTTTGATGAATTCACCTTCTTCCTCAGTTTATTTCCAAATCCTTAAATCCTCACTGACTGGCATCATGGGCCTGGCCTGGAGAACCCACTTGTCCCTTTTGCCCTCACAGTGCTGCTATCAACTCGCACTCTCACCCAACCAGCGGCGCAAATATTTGAGTGCAGGATAAAGTCTAACTAATAGCACATCCTACACTCAACCTCAGAACACTCCCACTGCACCAGACAATCTTTCCCAACCCCCACAATTGGCTCCCCTCGCAAGATTACCAATTTAGTCCATCAAACTGAAAACAGCCCAAATTACATAACTCAGAGGAAACTTGCTGCCAATGCGTCTGGGCTGGATTTGAAGCCGGGCCAAGATGCAGTGGAAAAACCCCAGAGATTAACTCCATCCTTCAATGTATTTTGACGTTTAAATGACCATTAAATGCAATCAGGCTGTGGCTGAGGTCTTTAGTTCGACCAGCTCTCTGCTTTGGAAGATAGATTTTCCAGAGATGGATCTCTGCTGCAATTGGTCCATTTTAAATCAGATTAAACATTTCTTTCCCCAGAGTCTATAGGGGGAAGCACGATGGTTAACACTGCTGCCCCACAGCGCCGGGGACCCGGGTTCAATTCTAGCCTTGGGTGACTGTGTGGAGTCTGCACGCTCTCCCCGTGTCTGCGTGGGTTTCCTCCAGATGCTCTGATTTCCTCCCACAATCCAAATGTGCAGGTTAGGCGGATTGGCCATGGTAAATGTACGGGGTTAGAGGAATTGGGTAGGAGGGGAGGGCCTGGGTAAGATGCTCTTTCAGGAGAGACGGTGCAGACTCGATGGGCCGAATGGCCTCCCTCTGCATTGTGGGGATTCTATGGCGTTGATTTGCCCCACAAGGGTTTTTGTTCACCAAGAGCAGTCCAGATTATCAAATCAAACCTTCAACTGTCCAGTCATTTGGCTGAACGGGGGCTCAAAATCCTTGAATGATACCATAAGACCATTCAGCCCACTGTGTCTGTGTTAGCCCTTTGAAGGAACTATCCAATTGGCCCCAGACCTTTCCCCATAGCACTGCTATACATTATTTTTCAAGTATTATACCAATTCTCTTCTGAAAGGGATTGTCCTTTCAGACAGTGCATTCCAGAACACAACTTGCTGCCTCTCTGGTTCTTGTGGGGAATTCAGAGAAGACAACGCCAAGATGAGATGTTTAGAATCTCTCTTTTCGGAATGGTCACTTGAGACGAGTAACATTCACAACGCACATCAGCCTGGAGTCGGAACGTTAACCAGATCTTGCTGCACCTCTCCCAATTTCAACATCCTGGGAATGATCAGAAACTTAACTGGACCAGCCATATAAAGAGCAGAACAAAGACTGGGAATTCTGCAAGTAAACCCATCTCCCAACTCCTCAAAGCCTCTCAACTATCTGCAACTCAACTCAGGGATGTGATGGACTACTCCCCACTTGAGTGTAGCATGAGTGTAGCTCCAGCAACACTCAAGAAGCTCGACACCATCCAGGACAAAGCAGCACTGATTGATTGGCACCCCATCCACAAACATCCACTCCCTCCACTAACCACAGTGCCAGCAGTGGCTACCATCTACATTCTACAACATGTACTTCAGGAACTTGCCCAAGGCTTCCATGGTGGGGTGGGAGATTCTCATAGAAACGTATAAAGTTCTAACAGGACTAGGCAGGGCAGATGCAGGAAGGATGTTCCCAATGTCAGGGGTGTCCAGAACCAGGGGTCACCGTCCAATATAAAATAAACCATTTAGGGCTGAGACAAGAAGAAAGTTCTTCACCCAGGGAGTGGTCAGCCTGTGGAATTCACTACCACAGAAAGCAGTTGAGGCCAAAATAATGGTATGTTTTCAAGAAGGAGTTAGATATAGCACCTGGGGCTAGGGAACAGGTTGGCTGATCAGCCACGATCAAAATGAGTGGGGGAGCAGGCTCGAAGGGCCGAGTGGCCTCCTCCGAGTGATTAATGGGGGGGGGGTGGCACAGTGGTTAGCACTGCTGCCCCACAGTGTCAGGGACCCGGATTCGATTCCCGGGTCGGGTCACTATGTGGAGTCTGCACATTTTCCCCGTGTCTGCATGGGTTTCCTCCGAAAGACGTGCTGGTTAGGTGCATTGGCCGTGCTAAATTCTCCCTTGGTGTACCCGAACAGGCACCGGAGTGTGGTGACTAGGGGATTTTCACAGTAACTTCATTGCAGTGTTAATGTAAGCCTTACTTGTGACGACAGCAGGTTAAAGTCCAACAGGTTTATTTGGTAACACGAGCTTTCAGAGCGCTGCTTCTGAATCAGGCGAGTGCCAGATCAAGGAGCAGCACTCCGAAAGCTCGTGCCACCAAATAAACCTGTTGGACTTCATACTGTGCCCACCCCAGTCCAATGCCGGCACCTCCACATCATGACTACTCGTGATTAATAAATAAACTTTATGATTCCAACGCTACCCATCAAACAACTTCTGTCGCCCCCCACCATCTCCCCAGGCACTCTGTGTCAAATATTTTAAAAACAAAAAAAGTCTTCCAAGAAAATTAAAATATTAGAACATGGTTCCCTCCCCCGCCAGCACCCCATCCCAAGGCTACATGTTAATCTCAAACCCCAGGGAAATCTTGGTGGGTTAGTTACCCTAGTTTCTGCAGACAGGAATCTACATTTCCTGCGGCCAAAAATTAATTGCAATCATGTTTGAACGTGATGGATCGACCTTCAACTCTCATCATCGCTGCTTCTGCCATAAATAAATTATTAAGAGGCACCTGGGCTGCAACTCAGAACAGAGATAAATGTTGCCATGGGATCAGTGCATAGAATTCTAACACCTCCAATTAACACATCATTCGAAGATATTGCAATCAAATCAACCACAATATTGAAATGAGTCACGTCAAGCCAATTATAGGGGAAACACTGGGCTGTTCACAGCACATAAACATGGACATTAACCACAGTACAGGTAGAGCTGGGAGCACTGAGCCAGACGACTCAGGGAAGCAGCAACTGTGGCAGAAAGTGTGCACCCTCAATCTCAAGATTGAGTCGATTATTTGCCGAGTTCTGCATCGAGCGAAGAAAAATAATCAAATTTACCAAATGACCCCCAACACGATGAAATGGCCAGCGAACTTTACTTTCTGCAACTCTTCTTTTTAACTTTGGTATGTTCACTACGACTCACCAACTTTTACAGGTGCACCATAGAAAGCATTCTTTCTGGTTGGATCACAGCTTGGTATGGCTCCTGCTCTGCCCAAGACCGCAAGAAACTACAAAGGGTCGTGAACGTAGCCCAGCCCACGCAAACCAGCCTCCCATCCATCGACTGTCTACACTTCCTGCTGCCTTGGAAAAGCAGCCAGCATAATGAAACACCCCGGACATTCGCTCTTCCACCTTCTTCCATCGAGAAAAAGATACAAAAGTCTGAGGTCATATATCAACCGACTCAAAAACAGCTTCTTCCCTGCTGCCATCAGACTTTTGAATGGTCCTATCAAATATTAAGTTGATCTTTCTCTGCACCCTAGCAATGGCTGTAACACTACATTCTGCACCCTCTCCTTTCCTTCTCCCCTATATACTCTTTGAGCGGTATGCTTTGTCTGTGCACAAGAAACAATACTTTTCACGGTATCCCAATTCATGTGACAATAATTAATCAAATCAAATTCAATTGCAAATTCTTCCAAGCACGCCAATGGCCAGCAGCAAAAGCAGGAGACACTCCTGGTCAGCCAGGCTTGAAGTGTGATGGTTTACCTGAAGCTATAAGCCCCTGGCAACAGACTAGTGACTTGCTCCGGGAATTACTAGCTAGAGAAATACTTATGGGTTTGCCTTAGGTGTGGGTAGAGAATTGGGATTGGTTTGTCAGTACTGGCAGACTATTTGTCATGACGTGGAGATGCCGGCGTTGGACTGGGGTGAACACAGTAAGAAATCTCACAACACCAGGTTAAAGTCCAACGGGTTTATTTGGTAGCAAATACCATAAGCTTTCAGAGCACTGCTCCTTCGTCAGATGGAGTGGAAATGTGCTCTCAAACAGTGCAAACAGACAAAATCAAGTTGCAGAATACTGATTAGAATGCGAATCCTACAGCCAGCCAGCCATTGTCAATACACATCTCTTTAACCTGTGTTTAATGTTCCCTCCACCCACATTGTCTGTACCTTTAAGACCTGGCTGGCTGTAGGGATTCGCATTCTAATCAGTATTCTGTAACTTGATTTTGTGTCTCTGTGCCCTGTTTGAGAGCACATTTCCACTCCATCTGACGAAGGAGCAGTGCTCCGAAAGCTTATGGTATTTGCTACCAAATAAACCCATTGGACTTTAACCTGGTGTTGTGAGACTTCTTACTGTAGACTATTTGTCCACAGGTACATAAGGATGACTCTGCTGTGGATATGTGCACACTTTACAGGACTTGCGCGCTCAGGAATGGGTTCTCACTTTGTCCTGTCGGGGAATGAGGCAGATTACGAACACACCACTGTTGACTGTGCACACTCTCAACACAGCTCTGAATAAGGTGCTGCATTATTCAAAGCTGGGCCCTTTCCCAGAGCTCATTTGCAAAGAAACAGGCTCAACTAGTTTGTGTTTCCCTCGCTCCTCCTCCCAACTTCATTCATCACATCCGATCAACATATCGTTCCAGAATTTTCTCCCTCATCAACTTTCATTTACTATATCTATAATATTCACTTCAACCACTCCACGTGCTAACGAGGTCCACATTCTTGCCAATCTCTGCGTAATAAGAAGTTTAACAACACCAGGTTCAAGTCCAACAGGTTTATTTGGTAGCAAAAGCCACACAAGCTTTCGGAGCCTGAAGCCCCTTCTTCAGGTGAGTGGGAATTCTGTTCATCTGTTTCATGGACGGGTCTCTGCTTAAACCAGGGTTTAAACAATCTCTGTTTAAACTAGGTTCTTTTCAATTCCCAATTGGATTGATTAGTGACTATGGTATGCTGCTGGAAGACTTGTGGTGCAGTGGGTTAGCGTCACAGCCTCTGAGCTGGTAGCTCCGGGTTCGATCCCACCACAGGACTCGGTGGCTGAGGGAGGGGGGATGACACTCCAGCAGCCTGTCCCAGGAAATTCAGGCTATGGGAACAGTCATGAGGACAGGCGCACACACCTGTAGGCACAGAAGAGATAATGGGATGGGATGGGATGGGATGGGATGGGATGGAATGGAATGGGATGGGATGGGATGGAATGGGATGGAATGGGATGGAATGGGATGGAATGGGATGGAATGGGATGGGATGGAATGGGATGGAATGGGATGGGATGGAATGGGATGGAATGGGATGGAATGGGATGGAATGGGATGGAATGGGCCTTATACTTATGACCGCTAGTTTTGAATTCCCCACAAGTGGAAGCATCTCCTTTAGGTCTGCCCTATTTCACAATGACGGATATCAAAGGAGGGCACGCCATACACTTCTGTCTGGATAGAAGGGTGCGAGGTTTGCCCAGGAATCCCGTGCTGCCCATGTTTGCTGAGGACAAGTATAGGATCCATTCAGAGCTCCAAACCGACTATACTATGAGAGGCCAGAATGCAATCCAATCCCAGAACAGTTAATCGACCTCTGCTCAAATCTGAACCCATTTATGGGCCAATTGATTGGCACCACATCCACTCCCTCCACCACCGACACTCAGTAGCAGCAGTGTGTACTATCTACAAGATGCACTGCAGCAATTCACCAAAGATCCTTAGGCAGCACCTTCCAAACCCATGACCACTTCCATCTAGAAGGACAAGGGCAGCTGATACATGAGAACAACACCAGCTGCAAGTTCCCCTCCAAACCACTCACCATCCTGACTTAGAAATATATCGCCGTTCCTTCGCAGTCGCTGGGTCAAAATCCTGGAACTCCCTCCCTAACGGCATTGTGGGTCAACCCACAGAACATGGACTGCAGCGATTCAAGAAGGCAGCTCACCACCACCTTCTCAAGGGCAACTAGGGATGGGCAATAAATGCTGGCCAGACAGCGACACCCATGTCCCATAAATGAATAAAAAAGTTGAGAGAAGGTGCATTCCTACTGCGACTCGCCACTGGCCAACAGAATGAATCCACTGCAAGTGGTTGGAAGAGGTGCCTGGTCTATTCATTGCAGGCACGCATACTTGTCCCTCCCTGTTACACAAACCTCTCCCAGGATTTGGCACAAGGCACCTGGGCGGAGATTCTCCCCGTCACATCTGCGACGCACCATATAATCCTTTGACAATCAAATCTCATTTGACGGAAGCTTTTCTCCAGCCAATGGGTAGAAGAGATTCTCGTCTCAGTACTCTCGGCTATACTCCAGGGTGAACTAGAAAACTAGCAAAACCTGACCAACCACATGGGCAAACCCGTCCATGAAACAGACCAAACATGAGCTTAGCGACAAGTGAAGATCGGCAATTACTCTGCAAAGTGCAACAGGACATGGTTAGGCATTAGAAAAAGCTCAAGTTACTCCCAGCATTTAATCACCCCTATTAGAGAGAAGAACCCTCGAGTGGAGTGTCAAATGAAGCAAAGTGCATAGAGCACATTTAGGAATTAGGCTGAATTTGTATTTGCAAATAGTGAAGATGTAAAACCTTGTTTTCCAGAGGGCAGATCTCAGAGTTTCAGGACTTCATTCCTTTTGTTATCTGGTGTATAGTTTTGACTGCCGAGTTAGCAGTGATTACTGGTGGAAGGATTACAGGCGGAAGGATTACAGGCGTTTTAAATTTGGAGTTTGCCACCAAGTCAAAAATAGATGGGTTACTGCTGCTGTTTACAATCGCTTGATTGGGTGGCGCAGCGGTTAGCACTGCTGCCTCACAGCGCCAGAGATCCGGGTTCCACTCCAGCTCGGGTGACTGTCTGTGCGGAGTCTGCACGTTCTTCCCGTGGGTTTCCTCCCACAGTCTGAAAGACGGGCTGGTTAGGGTGCATTGGCCGTGCTAAATTCTCCCTCAGTGTACCTGAACAGGCACCAAAGTGTGGCGACCAGGGGATTTTCACAGTCACTTCATTGCAGTGTTAATGTAAGCCTACTTGTGACACTAATCAATAAACTTTAAACAAAACTTGGTTCATGTCCCACCCCAAAGGTTTCATCTCAGCTGATGGCACCAGTGAGAGAGTCCTGTACCATTGGAGGTGCATCTGTCAGAAGAGAAATGAAAGCCTGTCTTGCCTTCTCTGTTTGGGTCAATGCACCTAACCAGCACGTCTTTCAGACTGTGGGAGGAAACCGGAGCACCCGGAGGAAACCCACGCAGACACGGGGAGAACGTGCAAACTCCACACAGACAGTGACCCAAGCCGGGAATCGAACCCTGGTCCCCCCCTCAGCCCAACCACCATGCAAGATTTCTACCCTCCCCTAACCCTGTTCTCCATTTAATTCCAACAGGTTTAATTGCTATCGCATTTGGAACCACCGGCTCAAAGTGGAGAGGATCTCCAAGAAGATCGCATATCGACACAGCGTGATACCAAATAAACCTGTTGGACTTTAGCCTGGTGTTGTGAGACTTCTTACTGTGCCCATCCCCAGTCCAACGCCATCATTTCAAGTTCATTGCTCCACCAGTGGTGGCCTTTGTATGTGCAGGCCCCAAGCTCTGGAATACCTGCCCTACACCTCAAATTCCTCCTTTAAAACACTCCTTAAAACCCACCTCCCTGACCGAGCTTTTGGTCTTCTGACCTAATGGAGTCATAGAGTGCAGGAAAGGCCTTTCCACCCATCAAATCCATAAGATATAGGAGCAGAATTAGGCCATTTGGCCCATTAAGTCTGTTCTGCCATTCGATCATGGCTCATATGATCCTCATCTCCATTCTCCTGCCTTCTCCCCATAACCCTTGATCCCCTTATTGATCAAGAACTTATCTATTTCTGTCTTAAAGACGCTCGTGGGACGGCACGGTGGCACAGTGGTTAGCACTGCTGCCTCTCAGCGCCAGGGACCAGGGTTCGATTCCCGGCTTGGGTCACTGTCTGTGTGGAGCTTGCACGTTCTCCCCGTGTCTGCGTGGGTTTCCTCCGGGTGCTCCGGTTTCCTCCCACAGTCTGAAAGACGTGCTGGTTAGGTGCATTGACCCAAACAGGTGCCGGAGTGTGGCGAATAGGGAAGTTTCACAGGAACTTCATTGCAGTGTTAATGTAAGCCTTACTTGTGACTAATAAATAAACTTTACGTTTTTTAATGACCCGGCCTCCACGGCCCTCCATGGCAATGAGTTCCACAGATTCGCCACCCTCTGGCTGAAGAAATTCCTCCTCATCTCAGTTTTAAAGAAGTGTACCTTCACTCGGAGGTTGTGCCCTCGAGTTCTAGTCTCTCCCACTAGTGGAAACATCCTCTCCACATCTACACTGACAATAATGCCTCCCTATGTGACTCAGTGTCACATTTCATTCGATAGTTCTCCTTTGGGATGTTTTATTACGTTAAAAGCGCTATATAAATGCAACCTGTTGTTGCATCTTGGCCAATGTTTAATCCTCATGAACGTCACTAAAATGATCATTGAATCATAGAATCTCGACCGTGCAGAAGGAGGCCATTCAGCCCATCAAGTCTGTCCTGACCACAATTCCATGCAGGCCCTATCCTGTAACCCCACATATTTACCCTGCTAATCCCCCTGACACTAGGGTCAATTTAGCATGGCCAATCCGCCTAACCAGCACATCTTTTCACTGTGGGAGGAAACCGGAGCACCCGGAAGAAACCCACGCAGACACGGGGAGAATGTGCGAACTCCACACAGACAGTGACCCGAGGCCGGAATTGAACCCGGATCTTTAGCACTGTGAGGCAGCAGTGTTACCCACTGTGCCACCCATGCCGCCGCACGATCTTCCAGCCATTTTCCCACTGCTGTTTGTGGGAGCTGGCTGTGCATAAATTGGTTGCCGACTTTCTTACCTCACAACATAGATTACAGTTTAAAAGTGCTTATTAGCTCAGTCCTGCAGTCGAGGAAATGGCTGCATCAACCCAAGCTCAGTGTAATCTGCAAGTGGCTGTCAGAGCTCACACAGGGTCACAGTGCACTCCGACCCTTACTCTCATCCCCCACACAGCTGCTCTCTTCCAGTCAGCCCCCTGACACGTTCCGCATCACTGAGGCGGATCACAGCTCGAGAATCACAACTGGATGGTGGCTGGCAGGCGCCTGCCAGCTGTGCTCCAGCTGTGGGAGCCAGACGCCACTTGCTCATTTGATTGCCTGCCAGCAGATCAGCTACTTCGGTCAGTGGTATATAAAGTTTGGTCAGACCACCTGGGAGTGTGCCTCTGAACACACCATAAAGGATTGCGGCGGCGCATGGCAGCGGGCTGATTGCCAAGTATTGTGTGCGCCCTGTGGCAGTGCCAGCGCCATCACCAAATCCCCACAATAAGCAGACGGGGGGAATCATGGTTCAGGGTCAGGATGTACAGGAGAGAGGGACTGACGGGGACAGGACATTGTTACATATCTGCACGTACGTACACACAGTGGTTAGCGCTGCTGCCTCACAGCGCCAGGGACCCGGGTTCGATTCCCGGCTTGGGTCACTGTCTGTGTGAAGTCTGCACGTTCTCCCCGTGTCTGTGTGGGTTTCCTCCCACAGTCCAAAAGACGTGCTGGTTAAATGCATTGGCCGTGCTAAATTCTCCCTCAGTGTTACCCGAACAGGCGCCGGAGTGTGGTGACTAGGGGATTTTCACAGTAACTTCATTGCGGTGTTAATGTAAGCCTATTCGTGACACTAATGAATAAACTTTAAAACTATAAATTAGGAGTAGGCCACTCGGCCCCACTCCACTATTCAATAAGATCATGGTTGATCAGATTGTAACTTTAACCCCACATTCCTGCTGACCCCAAATAACCTTTCAGCCCGTGTTAATCAGGAATCTAATTTGCCTCAAAAAAGACTCTGCTTCCAATGCCTTCTCAGGAAGAGAGTTCCAGAGACTCTCGACCCTCAGAAAATTTCTTCTCATCTCTGTCTCAAATGGGCGACCCCTAATTTTTAAACAGTGGCCCTAGTGCAAGATTCTCAGACAAGAGGAAACAGCCTCTCCACATCCACCCTGTCAATACCCCACAGGATCTTCTATGTTTCAATCGAGTCATCTCTTACTCTTCTGAACTCTAGCGGATACAAGCCTAGCCCGTCCAGTCTTTCCTCATCCCACCCATCCCTGGTATTAATCTGGTCAACCTTCTCTGAACTGCTTCTAACATATTTACATATTTCACTAAATAAGGAAACCAGTATTGTACACAATGCTCCAGATGTGGTCTCAAGCGCTCCGTACAACTGAAACATAACCTCCCTAATTCTGGATTCAATCCCCCTCAATAAACGACAACATTCTATTCACTTTCCTAATTACTTGCTCTACTTGCATACAGAGATTCTTGACACCCAGATCCCTCTGCACCTCAGAGCTGTGGAAACATTCACCATTTAGATCAGGAGTATGTTTTTCATTCTCCCCGTACTCTGAAGAAGGGAATTCCAGAGGTTTGGCCGAGACAGATAAAAGGGTTTGAGCTGGAAAGTACCGCCGGAGTGTGGCGACGAGGGGATTTTCACAGTAATTTCATCGCAGTGTTAGTGACGGGATGAAGGTTATGGGGAACAGGCAGGATGGTGGAGTCAAGGCCGAGATGAGATCAGCCATGATCATATTGAGTGGTGGAGGAGGCTGGAGGGGCTAAATGGCCTACTCCTGTCTATCAATAATCTAACTCAGCCTGGAGTAAATGCAATGACCCAGCCTCCACTGCTTCCTGGAGAATTCCAACAGACTAACAACCCTCAGAAAAAAAGAATTCTCTCAATCTCCATCTTAAAATGTAGAAATCTAAGTCTTAAACTGTGCCCACAAGTTCTAACTTCACAGCGCCAGGGACCCGTGTTCAATTCCAGGTTGGGTCACTGTCTGTGCGGAGTTTGCACGTTCTCCCCGTGTCTGCGTGGGTTTCCTCTGGGTGCTCCAGTTTCTTCCCACAGTCCGAAAGACGTGCGGGTTAGGGTGCATTGGCCGTGTTAAATTCTCCCTCAATGTTACCCGAACAGGGGCCGGAGTGCGGCGACTAGGGGATTTTCACAGTAACTTCATTGCAGTGTTAATGTAAACCTACTTGTGACACTAATAAGTAAACTTAAACTTTAAAACTAGTGTTTGTCCTTGCTGTACAGGTGGCATCCGGCCTGTCCCAGCAGTCACAACAAGATTTGAAACCCCCCCCCCCCTTTTAAAGCTACAAGCTCGGCATTTGAGAGAGAAACAGAGCAAGTACCAGAACGGTCCAAGCAAACACCAGATCACCGACACCCACAATATTATAATTCCACATTTGAGGCACGCACACCACTGCGAAATGGTGTCATCCTGTTTGTTTGTGGCAGATTCTCAAACGCGCTTGGTTGGATGATTATGAAAGGTAAGCAGTTGTCAAGTGGTTATCTCTGGGATCCATTTCCCGAGGAAGTATCAGTTCCAATATCCCATTTCGCCAGTCTTTGAACCGACATGTCTTCACTATTCTATAGGGGGCGGGGGGGGGAGGTTAGCAGATTGTAAGGCAACAGGTGGAGAGCTGCAATTGGTCTCAGCATGCCAGCTGAATTGGGGGGGGGTGCCCTAGTAGAGAATGGAGAGCGTTCCCATTCCCAATTGTCACTCAGTGGCGTTGCTGGGAAATATGACGACAGACAGGATTGGGTCAGTCATCATACACCCACCACCCCCACTCGTCCCCATGGTCATTTAAGTGTCAGGCACACATTCAATGAGCAAGCGTCAACCATGGCATTAGTGGGTGTCACACTGGCATCACGAGCCCAAAAGGTGGTAGTTTCAAGACCCACTCCAGGAACTCGAGTACAAATGGCTATTCAAACTCTTCAGTGCAACGCTAAAGGACGGCTGCCCTGTATGAAGTGCTGAGCAGCTAAACCAGTCAGCTGGATGTGAAGGATTCCTGGACGCCATTTTGGAGAGCAGAGATGTTTGCCCAGTCTCGGAGCCAACATTTATCCCTCAATCAAAATAATGGGGCAGCACGGCGGCACAGTGGTTAGCACTGCTGCCTCACAGCGCCAGGGACCCGGGTTCAATTCCAGCCTCAGGTGACTGTGTGTGTGGACTTGGCACATTCTCCCAGTAATCACAGTCAGAGAGGTCTACAGCACATAAAAAGGCCCTTCAGCCCATCGCATCTGTGCCGGTCAAAGATAAACCACCCAACTATCTCAATCCCATTTTCCAGCACTTGGCCCACAGTCTTGTCTGCGTGGGTTTCCTCCGGGTGCTCCGGTTTCCTCCCACACTCCAAAGATGTGCAGGTTGGTGGAATGGCCGTGCTAAATTCCCCTTTAGTGTTCAAAGATGTGTAGATTAGGCGGATGAGCCACACTAAATGCACAGGGTTACGGGAATAGAGTGGGGTTTGGGCCTGGGTAAGATGCTCTTTTGGAGAGTTGGTGCAGACTCGATGGGCCGAACGGCCTCCTTCTGCATTGCAGGGATTCTATTCAATGGTTCTATCATTCCATTAGACAGTCTGCTCAATAACAGGCTGCTATTTGTGGGAGCTTGCTGTACACGAATTAACGACTGTATTTCTTTATGTTACAAAAATAACTGCACTTCTAAAGGTACTTTATCAGCTGAAAAGTACTTTGGGACATCTGATGTCATGCAATGCTCCAGATAAATGCAAAGTTTTCTGATTCTCTTCACAAGGCAGACAAAGGGAAAATTCCCACTGGACCGAGCAGAATGGCCTGGTGGCACAGCGGTTCGCGCTGCTGCCTCATAGCGTCAGGGACCTGGGTTCGATTCCCGGCTTGGGTCACTGTTTGTGTGGAGTTTGCATGTCCTCCCCGTGTCTGCGTGGGTTTCCTCCGGGTGCTCCGGTTTCCTCCCACAGTCCGAAAGACGTGCTGGTTAGGTGCATTGGTAAATTCTCCCTCAGTGTACCCGAACAGACCCTGGAGTGTGACGACTAGGGGATTTTTATAGTAACTTCATTGCAGTGTTAAGGTCAGCCTACTTGTGACACTCATAAACTTTAGGCTTTAAAAAAAGCTAGTCAACGATGCCCAAAACCATTCCAAACCCCAGATACACACAACTACTTTTTTCCCCTCACACAATGGAAAGAGTAAACTGGGCTGAGAGCTGATCCATACATTTGGAATAGGAGGAACGAGACTTGGCAAGTTTTTCTTCCTCCTAGTGCTGGGGTTTGCTCTGTTAGACAGGAAACAAAGTGAGCCAGCGGTTCCTCAGTGCCTGGGAGAAGTCACTAACTCATCAGTCCCCAGTGACAGCCTGTGGTTTGGATGGGGGACAATTTACTCCTAACTGATATTTTTCTGGATCACAATCCCTGTGGATCAATTCCAAAGTAATCACAGTCAGAGAGGTCTACAGCACATAAAAAAGGCCCTTCAGCCCATCGCATCTGTGCCGTTCAAAGATAAACCACCCAACTATCTCAATCCCATTTTCCAGCACTTGGCCCACAGTCTTGTATGCCTTGGTATTCACATCTAAATACTTCTTAGGTGTTATGAGGGCCTCTGCCTCCACCATCTGATTGAACGGTGGAGCAGGTTTGAAGGGCTGAATTTGCGTAGCTCTGCTCCTAATTCCTATGTTCTCCCCTTCAAGCAGAGAGCTCCAGACTCCTATTACCCTCTGGGTGAAAAAGCTTTTCCTCACATGCCCTTGAAACCTCCTGCCCCTTACCTGAAATCTACACTCCCTGGTCATTGACTCCTCCACCAAGGGGAACGCTTTCTTCCTGTCTATTCTACCTAGCCTGAAAACCAGCAATATTCTGATGGGAAATGGAATCATCAACAGCTATGGATTTGCTTTTCCGCTTTTTCAACTCAATCTTCCAGACGCACCAACTCTTGTGGAAATCTGACTGTTCCCGCCATCACTACCTTCACCAGTTCACCTGTTATGGTTCAGGTCAGAAGCTCCAAAGTGTTTTATGGAGTCCACCTGAACCACAAGTTTTGCATCTTGAATTTGGCTAGGATAAGCATGAGATGTTTCACTTCAGGTATGATTCAAATGACCCACTAGGGAGCTTTTATAAAACAAAGTTTATTAAAGAATATAGTTAACATGTATAGTAAGAAAATTAGCAAGAACTTTTATCAATTACAAGAGGAAACAAAACAACCACAATAATGTACAAACCTGAACCAATATATATATATCAGCTGTTCCAATCAAAACCAACATCCAACAAACAAAACCCTTTAAACTGATTTATCACTGCACTGCTCACATAGTACTGGAATCTAGTTCCCTGGGTTGAATGTGGATTTCAAATGATCTTGAAAACTCAGAGCAGCTTGTAGTCTTCAGCTCCCCAAAACACAGATTCTTTACTGCAGGATGGCAATAAGCTGAGCTTTCAGCTAACTGGTAAAACTTCAATATAAAAACAGAGAGAGAGGCTTCTTCCAGCTCTGCCTCTAACACAGCAGCCAAACCGGAACTAAAAACAACCCTCGTCACCTGACCGGCGCACAGGTTTTTTTTCTCCTCCCAATGACATCACCTAAGGCTGTGAGCACGATTTTAAAACAAACCTTTCTTAAACGGACACTAACATCCCTTTGAGTACGAACCTGGATCATGAGCAGACTTCTCAATTAGGAATGGAGGAGGCCATTTAGCCCCTCAATCCTGTTCTGCCACCATTCCACGAGATCAGGACTGATCTGGGACCTCACTCCATATACCTGACTTTGCCCCATATCCCTTAACACCTTTCATCATTTTAAACCTGTAAACTGGCTAAAATCTAACAATTGATCCATCAACAATTGCCATTTGCAAAAGGTTCCCCAAACTTCTATCCCACTTTGTACGAAGAAGCATTCCCCGAATTCTCACGTAAAAGGTCTAGTTCAAATTTTTAGACTGTGCCTCTTAATCGCAGACCAGTGAAAATAGTTCATTGAATCATAAAATCCTACAGTGCAGAAGGAGGCCATTCGGCCCATCGAGTCTGCACCGACAACAATCCCACCCAGGCCCTATCTCCATTAACCCATGCATTAACCCTGCTAGTCCCCCTGACACTAAGGGGCAATTTAGCATGGCCAATCTACCTAACCCGCACATCTTTGGACTGTGGGAGGAAACCGGAGAACCTGTAGGAAACCCATGCAGACACGGGAATGTGATGTTTTACAATATTAAAGAGAACATGCTTAATTTGCCCCTTAATATTTTAAATTCCAAGGAATACAAATTTAGTTTGTGTAATCTCTCCTTGCAATGTAACTCGTGGCATCCACATCTCATCCCGGCAAACCTACCTTGCACTCCCTCCAAAACAACATGGCCTCGCTCATCCCAACACCGTAAAATCCCGCCCGAGGTCAATGGATCTTCCCATTGTCCCGCCCCCCTCGCCCACTCCAATTCCCGTGGCGGCAGGCGGAGCGGTAAACTTTTGGCCATAGTTTCTAAATTGTGATGCCCAGAACTGCTCCATGCATGGCTTAAGCAAGGCCTTGTGGCAGCTAAATAAAAGCAAGTCACTGCGGACGCTGGGATCTGAAACCAGAAGAGAAAATGGTGGAAAATCTCAGTGTCTGTGAGGAGAGAAAAGAGCTGACATTTTGAGTCCAGACGACCCTTTGTCAAAGCCCCTTGTGACTTCTACCAGTCTTTGTTCAATCTTCCAGATATAAAAGTCAGTGTTCCATTGAGTTTTGTGATTATGTTCCCTACCTGTTCACAACTGTCACTGGGTTGATCCCGGGTATGGAGGGATTTTCTTATGGGAGAGGATGAGACTGTACTCATTGGAGTTTAGAAGAATGAGGGGGTGACCTTATTGAGAAATAGAGGATTCTCAGGGGGGGAGGGGGGTTGACAGGGTAGATGCTGAGAGGTTGTTTCCCCTTGTGGGAGAGTCAGAGGCATAATCTCGGAGTAATGGGGTCATGGTCATCCATTTAAGACAGAGCTGAGGGGGAATTTCTTCTCTCAGAGGGGAGTGAATCTGTGGAATTCTTTCCCGCAGAGGGCTGTAGAGGCTGGGTCATTAAGAATGTTCAAGGCTGAGACAGACAGATTTTTAATCAGTAAGGGAATCGAGGGTTATGGGGATAAGGAGGGAAAGTGAAGTCGAGGCTCATCACATCAGATCAGCCATCATAGCAATAGAAACCCTACAGTGTAGAAGGAGGCCATTCGGCCCATCAAGTCTGCACCGACCACAATCCCACCCAGGCCCTACCCCCACATATTTTACCCGCTAATCCCTCTCACCTACGCATCCCAGGACTCTAAGGGGCAATTTTTTTTTAACTGGCCAATCAACCTAACCCGCACATCTTTGGACTGTGGGAGGAAACCGGAGCACCCGGAGGAAACCCACGCAGACACGAGGAGAATGTGCAAACTCCACACAGACAGTGACCTGAGCCGGGAATCGAACCCGGGACCCTGGAGCTGTGAAGCAGCAGTGCTAACCACTGTGCTACCGTGCCGCCATGATCTCATTGAATGGCAGAGCAGACTCGATGGGCCAAATGGCCTACTTCTGCTCCTATGTCTAATGGACTTTTTAATGTTACTCAAGTGATACCCCGACATTTTTCCATCAGGGTCACTGTCTGACTGTCACAAGTGTCAACTCTGGTGATAGAAGCACCGAGGGCAATTGTGGGAAATGCCACCACATCTTTCAAAGAGAAAGAACTGTCGACCATTTGGAAGATACCAGGTGACGTAATAGAAGTGAGGCAGAGAGATTCATTTCAACTTGCTCGAGAAAACAGGCTAGCACAGAGATAATGGGCCGAATAGCCTCCTTCTGTGCTTTGATTCTTTGTGAACCGCTGCTATTTTTGAGCCGACATGGAGTTCAGATCTTTACACGTGGGACTCAGTGAGATGAGACACTCGAGTGCCAGCTACATTTGTAAAGTGTAGGAGTGAAGACTGTCGGATATTATCTCATGGCTCAGGCTCAGTGAAAAGTGGCTCGGACAGTAACCAGTACTTTTAGACTTGTTGGCTTGTTATTAAACTAAATGTTTGGAACACATGCTTCAAACGAGAAGGTTGTTAAATGGAGAAGAGCTGGGAGATAAATTTACATTGCTCTGAAAGTCCCCTGATCCCATTTTATCGCAAAGTAATCTCCCCATGACATTCCTCACGGAAATACCCCTGACAATCAATCAGTCATCTTCACAATTAGCCAGGCCGCGGGGAATGGTCTCTAAGTGTTAGCAAGAATGTTAATCACTCGGGGTATATTTCGACTGTTCCCCTCAAAGGGGGTTTAGTTGGAAAATAATTGTACCTAGTTGGCAAGTAATCCCAGTTCCAGTGTGCAGCCTGTGTAGCCGTGAGCGTGGGATGAAAAGGTCAAGGATACAGCTATCCAGCCTATCCCTTACCCACGCAGGTGACCAGCGAGGTCATGAGTCATTAGTGACCCCCGTGAAGTTAACCCTTTAATGTGTTGATTGCAGTGAGCAAGCAGAGATTCCACCAGGCCTCCCAATTCAACTTGTAGAGGTAACTCTGAGCACCGAATGGCAGATTCTTAACCAAGGGCCGATTGGCCAGTGGATAATATGCATTGCTACAAATCATCCACCATCATCCAAATCCATAAAACCATAAGATGTGGGGGCAGAATTAGGCCATTCGGCCCATCGAGTCTGCTCCGCCATTCAATCATGGCTGGTAAGTTTCTCAACCCCATTCTCCCGCCTTTTCCCAGTAACCTTTGATCCCTTTACCAATCAAGAACCTATCTATCTCTGTCTTAAATACACTCAATGACCTGTCCTCCACAGCCTTTGTGGTAATGAATTCCACAGATTCACCATCCTCTGGCTGAAGAAATTCCTCCTCATCTTGGTTCTAAAGGGTCTGAGGCTGTGCCCTCGGGTCCAAGTCTGTCCTATTAATGGAAACATCTTCCCCGCGTCCCTTCTATCCAGATCTTTCAGCATTCTGTAAGTTTCAATGAGATCCCCCTCATCCTTCTGAACTCCTTCGAGTGCAGACCCAGAGTCCTCAGAAGCTCCTCATATGTCGAGCTTTTCATTCCCAAACCACTGACCTGATGGGATTCCTAAACGTATCCGGGATTTTCTTTCCACACTTGTGGGAATGGAGCGGGAGATACTGGAGGAGACAGTTTCTCACCCCTTACCAGGGGTGGCACAGCGGTTAGCACTGCTGCCTCACAGCCCCGGGGACCCGGGTTCAATTCCTGGCTCAGGTCACTGTCTGTATGGAGTTTGCACATTCTCCCCATGTCTGCGTGGGTTTCCTCTGGGTGCTCCAATTTCTTCCCAAAGTCTGAAACTGGTTAGGTGGATTGGCCATGCTAAATTCTCCCCCAGTGTACCCAAACAGGCATCAGAGTGTGGCGACCAGGGGATTTTCACAGTAACTTCATTGCAGTGTTAGTGTAAGCCTACTTGTGACACTAATAAATAAACTTAGGTTAAGATCGAAAGCTAAGTATATATCCACTGTTATACAAAACATGGCTGAGAGAGTGTGGAGAATGAGATTGCTCCACTGAACACGCCGCACTGTCCAGCCGGGTTGCATCTGCATTCGGTCAACAGCTCCCTGCATTCTTCAACGCAGTAAATTTAAAGGACTGATTCGCAACTGTCCTGTTTCCGATTATCAGAATTCCACAGTGACAGCTCGTTTGGACAGGCAGGCAGTCCTGTTCGAAGGCAGACAGACAGTGACCCGAGGGGGTCAAAGTAGAAATTGGCTGGGAACTCAGTCACCAGCAGCCCTTCACACTGACAGCACAGAGCTAGGATCACAGAGGCCGGAGTGAGCAATAAAGTTACTGTCCCAGATCGGCTTCAAGGGATGGAGTAATCACAACCTTTTTTAATAAATCATTCTTGGGACTTGGGCGGCCGTTTCAGGCTGTCCCCCCCCACCTCTATGTTTAAAGGGGCTGCCCCTTTTACTTTGTCCCTAAGTCTGTTTGATTAGCCAAGCAGATTGGCAAAGCCACAAGTTAAATCCCATCCCCAATTCTGCTCGAAAAGATGGCAACTAGCCACATTTTCCAACCTAATGGTGTCGGACAGTGCCGCTGGGAGGGAATGCTTATAAACCCGACGTACGCTCATCAGTTCCCAATGTGCTTCACAGCAGATTTATCAAGCAAAACTATTCTTGAGCCAAAAAAGGCATTAAGGGCAGGTGGCTAAAAGCGTGCTTAGAAGAGTGGGGCTGTAAGGAGGACCTAGCAACCAAATTGACCTTAATTCCTACAATGCAGATGGAGGCCATTTGGCCCATCCAGTCTGCACCCACCAGAATCCCACCCTGGCCCTATCCCCATAACCCCATGTATTTACCCCTAGCTAGTCCCCCTGACACTAAGGGGCAATTTAGCATGGCTAATCCATCTAACCCGCACATCTTTGGACTGTGGGAGGAAACCCATATTTTAAGTTTCCTTTGCAATTAATTTTTGTTTGATGCAGTATCCCTTTCAAGGGGACTGCTCCTTTCATTTGTCCTTCAAATGCACGGTGGCGCAGTGGTTAGCACTGCTGCCTCACAGCACCAGGGACCCGGGTTCAATTCCGGCCTTGGGTGACTGCGTGGAGTTTGCACATTCTCCCCGCGTCTGCGTGGGTTTCCTCCGGGTGCTCAGGTTTCCTCCCACATGTCAAGGGGGCAAATGTGCAAACCACATACGCACACAGTCACCCAAGCCGGGAATCGAACCCAGGTCCCTGGCGCTGTGAGGCAGCAGTGCTAACCCCCGCGCTGCCCCAATCTTCCAAGTCAATTGGAGCTCCCAATACACAGTGCCAGTTGAGTTCAGCCAAGTAAACATTACAATTCCGCACTCAGCTATCGAGGTACTAAGTTAATCCTAGGGCCAGCTGATAACTGGAGATGATGGAGGGACAACTGGCCCACAAAGGGGTAACTTTGAGTGCACAGCCTCGCTAGCAGTGAACATGAGCCAGAAAATTCCAATCACAGAATTACAGCCCCGCATGGCTGCTGGTGGTGGAATCTCATATGGTTCTCCATTAACCCATTTATAAAGAGCAGCTTTATTACATGCATTTTGCAGGACAGGGCTAGCCATGCAAGAAAAACAGAAAATGCTGGAAAATCCCAGAATCTGTGGAGAGAGAATAGAGCCAACGTTTCGAGTCTGGATGGCCCTTCCTCAGAGTGACAATGAGTCTTCCAGCATTTTCTGTTTTTCTTTCCGATTCCAGCATCCGCAGTAATTTGCTATTATCTATCCTTTGCACTTTACTACCAAAAGCATTTTAACACCAGAGAAAGTGCAGAAAGGATGATAAGAAAATGAAATGATGCAAGTACCAGGAAAAGCCTGAGCAGATGGGGGGGGGGGGCGGTTGCGTAGTGCTAGTGTTCACTGGACGAGATTACTAATGCTCTGGGGACCCAGCGTTCGAATCCCACCACGGCAGATGGGTTTAATAAAAGTAATCTGGAATTAAAAGTTTAAAAGATGGCATAAATTGTCATTAAAAACCCATCTGGTTCACTAACGTCCTTTAGAGAAGGAAATCTGCCGCCCTTACCCAGACTGGCCGAAATGTGACTTCAGACCAACAGCAATGTGGGTGACTCTTAAAAACCGGAGTGAGGCACTCAGTTGAAGGACAATTAGGAGTGGGCAACAAATGTTTCCCATGCCAGCAACACCCACATTTTGATGGGCAAATTCCTCGTTAGTGTCGAGGTTAGTATCGCCACCTGTCACGCGGGCAACCGGGGTTCAATTCCCCAATGGGGAGCTGTCAAGTTCCATGGCGGCGGTGTCTGTTTTGGGGCGGCACGGTGGCACAGCGGTTAGCACTGCTGCCTCACAACGCCAGGGACCCGGGTTCAATTCCGGCCTCGGGTCACTGTCTGTGTGGAGTTTGCACGTTCTCCCCGTGTCTGCGTGGGTTTCCTCCGGGTGCTCCGGTTTCCTCCCACAGTCCAAAGACGTGCGGGGTTAGGTACATTGGCCATGCTAAATTGTCCCTTAGTGCCCCAGGATGCATTGATTAACGGGGTAAATATATGGGGTAACAGGGTTAAAGCCTGGGTGGGATTGTGGTTGGTGCAGACTCGATCGGCCAAATGGCCTCCTTCTGCACTGTAGGGATTCTATGACATTAAATAAAAAATTTCTTTAGAGAAAAAAATCTTAAGATGAGACCTGATGGTGGCAATTAAAATGATGAAAGTATTTGACAGTGTGGATGTGGAGAATGAGTGGCTATAAATCGCCCAAAAGGGAAGAGAATTTAACAGGGAACTTATTACAGTAGAAACATAAAACCTACAGACAGATAGCAAGGATGTATTAAAAGGGCAGACTTAATGCTTACATGAGGGGGTAGGGGCAATTAGAGTGGAAAGTGTTTCGGGTGGACCATAAACACAAGCTGCTTCCATGCCTGTTGGGCACCGCCTGGTCTGTTTTATAGACCCATTTAATCATATTTGGATTAAATATTTTAAGTTTCCTTTGCAATTAATTTTTGTTTGATGCAGTATCCCTTTCAAGGGGACTGCTCCTTTCATTTGTCCTTCAAATGCACGGTGGCGCAGTGGTTAGCACTGCTGCCTCACATCACTAGGGACCCGGGTTCAATTCCGGCCTTGGGTGACTGCGTGGAGTTTGCACATTCTCCCCGCGTCTGCGTGGGTTTCCTCCGGGTGCTCAGGTTTCCTCCCACATGTCAAAAACGTGCAGGTTAGGCGGATTGGTCATGCTAAATTGCCCATTAGTATCCAAAGACGTGCAGATTAGATGGACTGGTCATGCTAAATTGCCCGTTAGTGTCTAAAGATGTGTAGGTTAGGGGGTTTAGTGCGGTTACGGGGATAGGACCTGGGTAAGATTTAAAAAATGGTGGGTTGGTGCAGACTTGATGGGCTGAATGGCCTCCTTCTGCACTGTAGGGATACTATGAGTTTGTTTCATTTAGTTTAATTAGTTCAACCCAAAAGGCATACAAACATCATCTGGTCAGCGGGGCCAAGTGACCTGTGGAAAGGTCACACAGACCCGAACGTCAACGCGTTTCTCTCGCCGCAGATGCTGTCAGACCTGCTGAGCCCCTCCAGCATTCTCTCTCTTTAATTTCAGATTTCCAGCATCTGCAGCATTTAGCTTTTTGTCTTATTGGCCTGTTTTCTGTACTGTGAACTGTAGCTTGCAACGCAGTGACCCAATACGCCATCAGCAGCAATGTTACGTTGTCCCAATTAATGATTAACTTCATAGTCTTTTCACAAATAAATATTCTATCAAAATAAATTGAAAAATCCTTAAGACGGAGGGGCAAGCCTCTCTCAGTGCAACTCACCCAAGAAATAAAGAGGCCATTCGGTCCATTGAGTCAAAGCTAGCCCGCCATCTGGCAATCCAGTCAACACAGTAAGAAGTCACACAACACCAGGTTAAAGTCCAACAGTTTAAACCTGTTGGGCTTTAACCTGGTGTTGTGAGACTTCTTACTGTGTTCACCCCAGTCCAACGCCGGCATCTCCATATCATGACTACAATCCAGTCAACCCCATTCTACCTCCATAGCCCTGCAGCTTTATTCCACTTCCAGCACCCTGCTTGGCAGAGTGTTCCATTATGGGTTCCGTAACAAGTGGCCCTTCCCATTCACTCAAAGGTTAAAGCCCTGCCTCACTTCCCCCAACGCCTCTGGCACAAAACTTCCCCTGGGGACCACGTCCCCTGTTGCACTCACACAGTGCCTTCACCAACCTCAGCACAGTTAGTTAGGTGCCCAGATCAGCAACAACCTGTCCTGGTCCCCCCATTCCGACACTATAGTTAAGAAAGCCCACCAACGCCTCTACTTTCTCAGAAGACTAAGGAAATTTGGCATGTCAGCTACGACTCTCACCAACTTTTACAGATGCACCATAGAAAGCATTCTTTCTGGTTGTATCACAGCTTGGTATGGCTCCTGCTCTGCCCAAGGCCACAAGGAACTACAAAAGGTCGTGAATGTAGCCCAATCCATCACGCAAACCAGCCTCCCATCCATTGACTCTGTCTACACTTCCCGCTGCCTCGGCAAAGCAGCCAGCATAATTAAGGACCCCACGCACCCCGGACATTCTCTCTTCCACCTTCTTCCATCGGGAAGAAGAAACAAAAGTCTGAGGCCACGTACCAATCGACTCAAGAGCAGCTTCTTCCCTGCTGCTGTCAGACTTTTGAATGGACCTACCTTGCATTAAGTTGATCTTTCTCTACACCCTAGCTATGACTGTAACACCACATTCTGCACACTCTCATTTCTTTCTCTATGAACAGTATGCTTTGTCTGTATCGCGCACAAGAAACAATACTTTTCACTGTATATTAATACATGTGACAATAATAAATCAAAATCAAATCAAAAACATTCCAAACATGGCCTGAAGTGCAGGAAACAGGAAAGCAAATTTGGGACAGCAAGATCCCACAAACACCAGATAATCTGCCTCATGGAGGAAGAAAGGGGAGGGAGGGTGGAGGAGAAGCATCTCAGGAATGATGGCACAGCGATTCCTGGCTTGACAGCAGAACCATAGAATCCCAACAATGCCGAAGGAGGCCATTCGGTCCATCGAGTCTGTACTGACACTCCAAAAGAGCATTTTCCACAGGCCCTCCTTTCTGCCCTAACCCTGTTACCACGGTCAATCTAGCCTGCACATCTTTGGACACCCACAGTCCAAAAGACGTGGTTAGATGCATTGGCCATGCTAAATTCTCCCTCAGTGTACCCGAACAGGCACCGGAGTGCGGCGACTAGGGGGATTTTCACAGTAACTTCACTGCAGTGTTAACGTAAGCCTTACTTGTCACACTGATAAACAAACTTAAAATGAAGGGGCAATTTAGCATGGCCAATGCATCTAACCTGCACATCTTTGGACTGGGGGAGGAAACCGGTGCACCCGGAGGAAACCCACGCAGACACGGGAGTTGCAAGCAAGAGAAATGGGGGGCGGGGGGAGAGAGAGAAGAGAGGGGGGAATTATTATTGAAGTCTAGGACGAGTTCCATTACAGAAAACAGACAAGGAGCTCAGAACCAGAATGAATTTCACTGGTGACGGAGAGATCTGCAAGTTATCCATTCTGTTTACTGGCTCTGCCTGCCAGCTGTACATTAATTTGTTTCAATACAGAACTCTCAAGCCAGGAACTATACAGTCCTGTTCCCAGGAGCAGCAATGATTAACAGCAGATTTCGTGTCTGTATCCCTCTACCTTTAACTCCAGTTTCCTGTGGGGTTTTTTGTTTAAAAAGGCACAAGGAAAGGTGGGCACGGAGGGGGTGGTATGAAGTGTTGGGGAATTTTTAATCAAAATTTTAGGAGTCTTGTTACACAGAACTCCACACTGTTTAAAAAAAAAACCAGGAACGTTCTCAACCTAAGCCCCTTCAGTGAACAAGCTTGTTTCCAATTATTCCAACTCTGGCTACTTTCCAGACCTGAATCTGGTGAAACTTTTAGTTATTGGGGAAAGAGGGCTTTTCAATTCACCTCATCAAAGCTGGGCAGAAAAATAAAACTTATTCTCCCCCCTCTCCCCTTAACCATAATTTCTCGGTCTGGACTCGCTTAAAAAGTAACGGTCAGGAAACCAAAAAAATGTACCCCATTCCTCCAGCCTGCCCCTCTGTCTCACTGCAGTGTCGCTTTTAAAAGCGGAACCCAAGTATTTAAGACTGGTTTAAACTTTACCACCCCCCCCCCCCCCTCCCCCGAAAGAGCAACTATTTTCAGAAATCAGGCAGAGGGAAAGACATTTAAAAGTTCAACCCGGCAGCAGAAATAGTACTTTAGGATTAAAAGGGAGCATTTGGGACCAATTAGTGCAACACAAGAAAGATGCACTTAAAGCAAGCCAAAGCACTGGAAAAAGGCGAGCTTTTCCCGCAGGGAATCCTAACTTCACCCCAACACAAAGTCGGGAAGAAGTCCCTGGCAAGTTCACCACAGCACTCACCTTCAGAAAGAGTGGGGGGGGGAAGAGAAGGGCAAGCAAGCAGCAGTGTGTGCCTTCACTCCTGTGAGAATCAGCTGGAGTCCAGTTGCTGCACGTTCGCCCCTTCCTGCAGCTTTCGCAGCGTTAGAGGGAAAGAGAGAGAGAGTGTGTGTGTGTTCCTAATTAACACACACCCCCACCGAATGCAACAACACGTCAAGCTCCTGCTTAGCGGCTCATCTTAGCCTCAATCCTTGTTCCAAATCCCCCCACTCTCCCTGCATCCAGGAGCAACAGGCGATGATAGAAACATCACGCCCAGCCAGATTCTCAGTAGGGACACCAACAAAAAAAAAACCCCCTCCTCAGCACACAGGGAGTGGCAAAGGAAGCCAGGATTGATGCAGTTCTTAATTCCACAAGCCAGCCGCATCAGGAGAGGCAGGGATTTGGGGATATATTAGTGTATCATTTGGAAATAAACAAGGGGGCGCCAGTCAGTGCTGAACGTAAAGCTAGTTTTCACAGTTCACTGGTGTATATATATATTAATGCAGATTGGTGGCATTTCACAAGCTCATATGGGGGCACACGAGGGTCCTTTTCTCCCACAGCTGAGCTGGAAACTCCTGCTCAACCATGTCAATCTTTCTCCCTAAACAATTAAACTAACTGAGGGGCAAATTATAAGGGGCAGCCCCCCCCCAAAAAGGGAACCGCCCAAAACAAAAGGCAAAGCAAGAAAGGAGGCTTAAAATATCAAATTAAAAATGTGATTGAAGGGGTCCGTAATACACCCCAGCCCCCGCAGTGCCCAGCGGGCACGGAAGGCATCAACAGTGCCCTCAGACACCGCATGCTCCCTCTCCAGGGTCACCCGATCGCGAATGTAGCCACAGTAGAGGGCAGATAGTCGGGCCGGATGACCCCCTCGGTCATCCGCTGCCCGGGCCTGTTGATGGCAAGTTTGGCCAGGCCCAGGAGAGGTTCACAAGGAGGTCCTCTGCCTTCCCCGCCCTTCTCTGCATCCGCTCAACGCTTACCCCATTAAATTCCAATTGTCAGCCTAATTGCAGGCAATAATTTCAGAACAATAGTCAGTGCAAGAGACAGTTAAACTCCTCCACAGTGTTATTTTCGCCACATTGCCCTACAGACAATTGGGGTCCAGGTCCATAGGACTCTAAAATCGGCCCTGCAGGTGGAGGAGGTGGTTCAGAAGGCGTATGGTGTGCTGGTCTTTATCAATCGAGGGATTGAGTTTAGGAGTCTGGGGATAATGATGCAGCTATATAAGACCCTCGTCAGACCCCACTTGGAGTACTGTGGTCAGTTCTGGTCGCCTCATTACAGGAAGGATGTGGAAAAGATTGAAAGGGTGCAGAGGCGATTTACAAGGATGTTGCCTGGATTGAGTGGCATGCCTTATGAGGATAGGCTGAGGGAGCTCGGTCTTTTCTCCTTGGAGAGACGTAGGATGAGAGGAGACCTAATAGAGGTATATAAGATGTTGAGAGGCATAGATCAGGTGGACTCTCAGGCTTTTTCCCAAGGTGGAAATGGCTGCTACGAGAGGTCACAGGTTTATGGTGCTGGGGGGTAGGTACAGGGGAGATGTTAGGGGGAGGTTTTTCACACAGAGGGTGGTGGGCGAGTGGAATCGGCTGCCGTCAGTGGTGGTGGAGGCAAACTCAATAGGGTCTTTTAAGAGACTCCTGGATGAGTACATGGGACTTAATAGGATGGAGGGTTATAGGTAGGCCTAAAAGGTAGGGATATGTTTGGCACAACTTGTGGGGCCGAAGGGCCTGTTTTGTGCTGTAGTTTTCTATGCTTCTATGTTTCTAGACCATAATATCCCCTCATTCAAACTCAGCTATGATGCACCCCAGGACCAAATTGCCAGACTGTGCGGATTGGCAAGTTTTTTTTTGCAAGGTGTTTGGAGACCCCAGGGTCAGTAAAGCCAAGGGTCGGTGTCTATGGTTTATTTTATTAGTCACAAGCATTAACACTGCAATGAAGTTACTGTGAAAATCCCCTAATCACCACACTCCGGCGCCTGTTCGGGTACACTGAGGGAGAATTTAGCATGGTCAATACACCTAACCAGCACATCTTTCAGACTGTGGGAGGAAACCCACGCAGACACGGAGAGAACGTACAGACTCCGCAGAGACAAGTGACCCAAGCTGGGAATCAAACCCAATCAAACCCTGCCACTGTGAGGCAGCAGTGCTAACCACTGTGCCACCGTGCTGTCCTCTTGACTGTGCTTTTAGCTTAGAGTGAAACACAGCTTGGTATGGCTCCTGCCCTGTCCAAGGCCGCATGAAACTACAAAGGGTCCTGAACGAAGCCCAGTCCTTCACGCAAGTCAACCTCCCATCAATTGACTCTGTCTACACCTCCCGCTGCCTCAAAAAAGCAGCCAGCATAATTAAGGACCTCACATATCCTGGACATTCTCTCTTCCACCTTCTTCCGTCGGAAAAAAGATCCAAAAGTCTGAGGACACGTACCAACCGACTCAAGAATAGCTTCTTCCCTACTGCCATCAGACTTTTGAATGGATCTACCTCGCATTAAGTTGATCTTTCTCTACACCCGAGCTATGACTGTAACACTACATTCTGCACTCTCTCCTTTCCTTCTCTATGTACGGTATGCTTTGTCTGTATAGTGTGGAAGAAACAATACTTTTCACTGTATATTAATACATGTGACAATAATAAATCAAATCAAAGGTGTAGGTTTCTCGCCTGGTAAAGGATCGGAATCAGAGGAGGCTGTTTCATGGGTTTGTCTCTGTTTTCTTTTTAATTTTGGCGTCTGACTCCCTCTGTCACTGGGGCGAGAATCCGACTGGGCTTCTCACTGCGAGGTACAGCTTCCACTGTCTTCAGTAAAGCAAAGTGGGAGAAGAGTTTCATTCAGAGCCACCTCCAACAATTAAAACAGACAGCATTGTGACAGAGGTCCCGAGCAATAGCACTCTGATAACTTCCCTGCCTTGAGGGAATTCCTATTTCTGTGGTGTGATTCATGGTTTCAAAGAACTTCATAGCTAAGGGACTTTTTAAATTGCAGTTGCTGTTATATATAATGCGGCCAATTTATGCACAGCCAAGGTCCCATAAATAGCAAGAAGCAGGAAAAGTAAAGTACTGTTGATTCTGGGGCCCTCAAGTAACTTTCCTGTTGCTGCCATTTTAACTCAGCACCTTGCTCTCATCCACATGTCCATCCTTGGCCTGCTGCAACGCTCCAGTGAAGCGCAACGCAAACTGGGGGAGCAGCATCTCATCTTCCGATTGGGAATATTACAGCCCTCAGGACTCAACATTGAGTCCAGCAACTTCAGACCGTGACCTTTCCCTTCCATTTTGACCAGCCCTTTGTAGCTTTGATTTACTCCAACATAACCCCACTCTCCCCCCACATTGCCACCCGTTCCTTGCTGCTCAGTTTTGCTCTCATTAACACACCCTGCTATCTCACCTTTTGACACCAGTAACACTCTTTCCACCCCCACGCTGTTTCCCGAGGCTTGCCCCACCACTGATGTTAAACTAACTGGCCTGTAAAATTCTGGGGCTATCCTTACAAATGTTCTTGAAAGTGGGGGTATGGCATTGAGATTGAGGATCAGCCATGATCATACTGAATGGCGGAACAGGCTCGAGGGGCCGAATAGCCTATTTCTGCTCCTACTTTCTCTGTAAGCACAGAAAGTGGCCATTCAGCCCGTCATGTCCCTCCTGGGCCTCTGCACGAACAACTCCTCCAGTCCCCCTCCCCCACCCTTTCCCAATAACCCTACAAATACTCTTTCCTCAGACAATTACCCAATTCTCTTTGGAATGCCTTGATTGAACCTGCCTTCACCGCACCCTTCACCACACTCTCACACAGTGCATTCCCGGGCATTACCACTCACTGGGTAACATATTTTCCCTCACATCCATGTTGCTTCTTTTACCAATCCCCATCAGAGGAATGTTTTCTGCTTCTTGATTCAGCTGCCAACAGGAAGAGTTTCTCCTTATCTGCTCTGTCTCAACCTCTCGTGACTGGGGACACCTCAATTAAATCTCCTCTTTGCTAAGGAAAACAATCCCAATCCAGAGCACTTACCATGGCCAATCCACCTAACCTGCACATCTTGAACACAAAGGGGCAATTTACCATGGCCAATCCACCTAACCTGCACATCTTGAACACAAAGGGGCAATTTACCATGGCCAATCCACCTAACCTACACATTTTTGAACACTAAGGGCAATTCACCATGGCCGATCCACCTAACCTGCACATCTTTGGACACTAAGGGGCAATTTACCATGGCCAATCCACCTAACCTGCACATCTTTGGACACTAAGGGGCAATTTACCATGGCAAATTCACCTAACCAGCACATCTTTCGGACTGTGGGAGGAAACTGGAGCACCCGGAGGAAACCCAAGCAGACACGGGGAGAACATGCAGACTCCGCACAGTCACCCAAAGCCGGGAACAAACCCAGGTCCCTGGCTGTGAGGCAGCAGTGCTAACCATTGTGGTTCCCAGAACTGGACACAATACTCCAGATCAGGCCGAACTAACGTTTTGTGTAAGTATGAACAGAACTTTCTTGCCTTTGTACTTTATGTCCCTATTTATAAAATACAGGACCCCGTGTGCTTTATTAACTCTATCTTAACCTGCCCTGCAAATTCAATGACTTATGCACATAAATCCCAGGTCTCCCTACTCCTGCACCCTGTACCCCATGCCACTCCCCCAACCCCCCCTCAACCCCCCCCACCCCAAACCCTTCATTTTATTGCTTCGCCTTGTTTTACCTCCCAGAATGAGTTGCTTTATCCTTCTCCTCATTAAACTGTATCTGCCACTTGCCCACCCATTCAGCCAGTCTTTCTGTGACCTCTTGAAGTTTATCACTGTCCCCAGTTCACAAAAGTTTTGAGTCATCTGCAAACTTTATGCCCAGTGCATGCAAATCCAGCCTTCACAGAATTCTCTGTTTCCTGTCACTGAGTCATCCTCCTATCCGTGTTACTGCTGTTCCTCCACTGGCTCCAACTTTGCTGACCAGCCTGTTATGTGGCACTTTACCAAATGCCTTCTGGAAGTCCAAGTATACCACATCAACCTATTGCCATTATCTGCCCTCTCTCTCTCTTACCTCACCAAGTAAGTGGGTTGAACACGATTTGCCATTAACAAATCCAGCTTTCCTTAATCGATCGACATTTGTCCAAGTGATGCTTTTGATGATCCCCTCCTCACCCCTCATGAGACAGATTCCCACACCCGCACTCTCTGAAACCTCCCCAAAGAGGCCATTCTTTCTCCAGGGAGTGTGGGCTGGCTTTCACTGCTGGAGGAGATTACCATCAAACTCAATCTGTCCACACCCAGTCTCCGTGCAGATGTCTTTCCTGTCAGGAATTACTGGATAGTAACCTGGAGTGGCAACTCCTCCTTGTCCAAAGACACTGGGGTCAATTCTGGTGCACCAACTAAGATCACTTAAGCCTGCAGGGGACGTGTACAAGACTAGAAAGAGGCCATTCAGCCCCTTTAGCCTCCACTGTCATTTGTTTAGATCCTGGCTGGTCCACTCCATTTACTAACCTTAGCTCCAAATCCCTTAATACACATAACCCCAAAACAACCAACCACCTCAATCCTAAAAGTCCCATCGTCCATAGCTTTTCCAGGAGAGAATTCTAGATTCCCAATTACCTCTGGTGGAGAAAAAGGCCTCCTCATTCCAACCCTGAACTACCTGGCTCTGATTTTAGACTGCTGTCCCCTTGTCCTTTTGGTAACCAAATGTGATAAGTTTCTCTGTATCCTTTTGACATTTGGAACATCAATTGGATCACCCCTCTGTAAGAGAATAAGAGCCAGGTTGATGTCCTCTAGGCCTTGGTGTCATTCTGGTTAATCCACACTGTGCTCCCTCCAAGGGTATTATCTCTTTCGTGAGGTGCAGCGACTAAAATGGAACCGTGACTGCGAAAGGGAGTCTTCCCAAGCCTGTGTAGAATTAGATCAATGACTTCCTTCCCTCTTGTGAAACATCCCCATTGACATAAAGGCCAACATTCTGTCAGGGAGTGGGTGGAACCACAGATCCTGTGGATTTGTGAGGCTTTGCACTATTCTCATGGAACTTGCAGCTGTCTTGCATCTATTGACACATTCTGCACAGGGCTGGAACCCTGAAGCTACTTTATTAGGTTGCCAAGTGAACATGTAGGCAAGATACTGATGTTAAGGCATCCTGAATACCATTATTAGAGTCATAGGGCAATACAGCACGGAAACAGGCCATTCGGCCCAACCAGTCCATGCTGATCATGATGCCCATCCAGCTAGTCCCAATTGCCCGTGTTTGGCCCATATCCCTCTAATCCTTTCCCATCCATGTACTGATCCAAATGCTCTTTAAATGTTGCTATTGTACCGACCTCAACCACTTTCTCTGGCAGCTCATTCCATATCTGCACCACCCTCTACGTGAAGAATCTCTTTTAAATCTTTCCCCTCTCACCTTAAACCGATGCCCTCTAGTTTTCAATTCCCCTTCCCTGGGAAAAAGACTATGTGCTTTCATCCTATCGATGCCCCTCATGATTTTATACACCTCAATAAGGCCGCCCCTCAGTCTCCTACGTTCCAAGGAATGAAGTCCTAGCCTGGCCAACCGCTCCCTATAACTCAGGCCCACTAGTCCTGGTAACATCCTCGTGAATCTTCTCTGCACTCTTTCCAGTTTATCAATGCCTTTCCTATAACAGGGTGACCAAAACTGTACACAATACTCCAAGTGCAGCCTCACCAATGACTTACACAACTGAACATCATGTCCCAACTCCTATACTCAATGTCCTGACTGCTGAAGGCCAGTGTGCTAAACGTCTTCTTCACCACTCTGTCCACCTGTGATGCCACTTTAATGAACCATGGTCTTGTACTCCTAAGTCCCTCTGTCCCTCAACACTCCCCAGGGTCACCATTCACTGTATAAATCCTACCCAGGTTTGACTTTCCAAAATGCAACACCTCACACTTATCTGTATTGAAATCTATTTGCCAATCCTCGGCCCACTTCCCTAACTTGTATTAGAACATAGAACAGTACAGCACAGAACAGGCCCTTCGGCCCACAATGTTGTGCTGAGCTTTATCTGAAACCAAGATTAAGCTATCCCACTCCCTATCATCCTGGTGTGCTCCATGTGCCTATCCAATAACCGCTTAAATGTTCCTAAAGTGTCTGACTCCACTATCACTGCAGGCAGTCCATTCCACACCCCAACCACTCTCTGCGTAAAGAACCTACCTCTGATATCCTTCCTATATCTCCCACCATGAACCCTACAGTTATGCCCCCTTGTAATAGCTCCATCCACCCGAGGAAATAGTCTTTGAACGTTCACTCTATCTATCCCCTTCATCATTTTATAAACCTCTATTAAGTCTCCCCTCAGCCTCCTCCGCTCCAGAGAGAACAGCCCTAGCTCCCTCAACCTTTCCTCATAAGACCAACCCTCCAAACCAGGCAGCATCCTGGTAAATCTCCTCTGCACTCTTTCAAGCGCTTCCACATCCTTCTTATAGTCAGGTGACCAGAACTGCACACAACATTCCAAATGTGGTCTCACCAAGGTCCTGTACAGTTGCAGCATAACCCCACGGCTCTTAAACTCCAACCCCCTGTCAATAAAAGCTAATCATGATGTGGAGATGCTGGCGTTGGACTGGGGTGAACACAGTAAGAAGTCTCACAACACCAGGTTAAAGTCCAACAGGTTTATTTGGTAGCAAATACCATAAGATTTCGGAGCGCTGCTCCTTCATCAGATTTCCACTCCATTTCCACTCCATCTGACGAAGGAGCAGCGCTCCGAAAGCTTATGGTATTTGCTACCAAATAAGCCTGTTGGACTTTAACCTGGTGTTGTGAGACTTCATACAATAAAAGCTAACACACTATAGGCCTTCTTCAGAGCTCTATCCACTTGAGTGGCAACCTTTAGAGATCTGTGGATATGGACCCCAAGATCTCTCTGTTCCTCCACAGTCTTCAGAACCCTACCTTTGACCCTGTAAGATCACCCTGTAATTTTTGATAACCTTCTTCACTATTGACGATACCTCCTAATTTAGAACAAAGAACAAAGAACAATACAGGCCCTTCGGCCCTCCAAGCCTGCGCCGCTCCCCGGTCCAGGATTGAATCCTGAATCCAGGATCCCCGCCCAATTTTCCAGCCTATCTACATCATAATATCCTATCCACCGAGCTGTCCCTCACAGCTACGATGCTTTGTTCATCACAACCTATTAACTCACCCCCAGCCCCCCATTCCAGACTATGTGATCTCCAGGGAGAGGCGAAAACCCAGAGTGAAAACCCCAGGGCCAATATGGGGAAAAAAAAAAATCTGGGAAATTCCTCTCCGACCCCCTGTGGCGATCGAAACGAGTCCAGGAGATCACACTGGCCCTGATCAGAAAATGCTTCCCAACCCTATTCATTTCCACTTCTGCTTTACGAACACCATCTGAATTCCCTGCCCCCGAGACAGGTTCCCAACTATCCGCAGTTCGCTCTGTACTGGCACCAGCAAGATGATCATAGAATGAAGCCTTGAAACGAGAAACAAGGAACAATTAGCCCGCGCCGCTCCCTGGTCCAAATTAGACCACTCTTTTGTATCCCTCCATTCCCACTCCGTTCATATAGCTGTCTAGATAAGTCTTAAACGTTCCCAGTGAGTCCGCCTCCACCACCTTGCCCGGCAACACATTCCAGGCCCCCACGACCCTCTGTGTAAAATATGTCCTTCTGATATCTGTGTTAAACCTCCCCCCCTTCACCTTGAACCTATGACCCCTCGTGAACGTCACCACCGACCCGGGGAAAAGCTTCCCACCGTTCACCCTATCTATGCCTTTCATAATTTTATACACCTCTATTAAGTCTCCCCTCATCCTACGTCTTTCCAAGGAGAACAACCCCAGTTTCCCCAATCTCTCCTCATAACCAAGCCCCTCCATACCAGGCAACATCCTGGTAAACCTCCTCTGTACTCTCTCCAAAGCCTCCACGTCCTTCTGGTAGTGTGGCGACCAGAACTGGACGCAGTATTCCAAATGCGGCCGAACCAACGTTCTATACATCTGCAACATCAGACCCCAACTTTTATACTCTACGCCCCGTCCTATAAAGGCAAGCATGCCATATGCCTTCTTCACCAACTTCTCCACCTGTGACGTCACCTTCAAAGATCTGTGGACTTGCACACCCAGGTCCCTCTGCGTCATTCGCAAACTTACTAAGCATTATTGTAGATCTCTGTGAGTAAATTGCATTGTTAATTGGAATATTACGCACAGTTCTGGTCACCACACCACCAGGAGGATGTGGAGGCTTTGGAGAGGGTACAGGAAAGGTTTACCAGGATGTTGTCTGGTTTGGAGGGTATTAGATATGAGGAGAGATTGGACAAATTTAGTTTGTTTTCACTTGAATGTCAGAGGCTGAGGGGCAACCTGACAGAAGTTTACAAGATTATGAGGCACGGATAGAATGGATACAGAGTCTTTTCCCAGGGTAGAAATGTCAATTACTAAGGGACATAGGTTTAAGATAAAAGGGGAAAGTTTAAAGGAGATGTGAGAGGCAAGTGTTTTACACAGAGGGCAGTAACTGCCTGGAATGCGCTGCCAGAGGAGGTGGTAGAAGCAGATACAATAGCATCGTTTCAGAGGCATCTTGACAGATACATGAATAGGTAGTGAATAGAGGGATACGGACCGTGTAGAGGCAAAAGGTCTTCAGTTTAGAAAGGTGTCATGTGTTGGCGCAGGCTGAGTGGGCCGAAGGGCCTGTTCCTGTGCTGTATTGTTCTTTGTTCTTAATTGAGGCACTGGTGTGTGGATGTCTTTTGGGCAGGTGCAGTCAACATGTGACAACAGATCGGACAGAGCATTTCCACAACAGTGCGGTGTTACACTGACAGACTCTCAGTCTGCTCGAGTGAAGTCCCACCACAGCCGAGGAGATCCCCAGGACCCCTGGAGCCAGCCTCGGGAAACCTTATTTACCCCCAGCTGCAAATCAGGCTGTTTCTGAGGTCGCCGATGGATGTCTCCCCAGGAAACGCCTGAGGGGGTTTCCTCCTTTGGGAAAGCTGATCCGGTGTGAGGCTGGGAGGGGACAGGCGGTCCCACACTCACCAATCCATCACATCCCAGATGCCATGGGCGACACATAGAAACATAGAAAACTACAGCACAAAACAGGCCCTTCGGCCCCACAAGTTGTGCCGAACATATCCCCCCTACCTTTTAGGCCTACCTATAACCCTCCATCCTATTAAGTCCCATGTACTTATCCAGGACTCTCTTAAAAGACCCTATTGAGTTTGCCTCCAACACCACTGACGGCAGCCGATTCCACTCACCCACCACCCTCTGAGTGAAAAACTTCCCCCTAACATCTCCCCTGTACCTGCCCCCCAGCACCTTAAACCTGTGTCCTCTCGTAGCAGCCATTTCCACCCTGGGAAAAAGCCTCTGAGAGTCCACCCGATCTATGCCTCTCAACATCTTATACACCTCTATTAGGTCTCCTCTCATCCTACGTCTCTCCAAGGAGAAAAGACCGAGCTCCCTCAGCCTATCCTCATAAGGCATGCCACTCAATCCAGGCAACATCCTTGTAAATCTCCTCTGCACCCTTTCAATCTTTTCCACATCCTTCCTGTAATGAGGCAACCAGAACTGAGCACAGTATGAGGTGGGACATTCAGTTTTGGGTGTCATTGCACAGTAAGAAGTTTAACAACACCAGGTTAACATAAAAGAATCACTGGGTATCAGGGAAAATCGCCACATCATTGCACAGTGACCAAGGATAGAGACATCGATCCCCCCCGCACCCCCCCAGCCCCACTCACCCCCACCCCATCTCACTGATATTTCACTTCGTGAACTATTAGCTGATCATTCCTATTTGTGGGATCTGGCTGTGCGCAAACTGCTTTCCTACATTACACAGTGATTATGCATAAATTAAATACTTCATTGGCCATAAAGTGCTTTTTAACATCCTGAGCCCAGGAAAGATGCTACATAAATGCAGGATCTTTCTTCTTTCTCCTTTGATTCGGACATGAAAGCCAGTTGTAACACCCCTTTAGCCCCTTCCCCCTGCACTACCCTCCAGACAGCTGAGATCAGCTCACTTGATGGAAGGGGTCATTAACAAGCGACACTTACTCTGCAATAAGCTGCTCACTGACGCTCAGTTTGGGTTTCGCCAGGGTCGCTCAACGCATTAAAGGCTTGGTTCAAACATGGACAAAAGAGCTGACCTCCAGAGGTGAGGTGAGAGTGACAGCCCTTGACATCAAGGCAGCATTAGACTGAGTGTGGCATCAAGGAACCCTAACAAAACTGGAATCACTGGGTATCAGGGGAAATCTCTCCGCTGGTTGGAGTCATACCTGGCACATAGGAAGATTGTGGTTGTGGAGAATCAGTCATCTCAGCTCCAGGACATCTCTGCAGGAGTCCCTCAGCGAAGTGCCCTAGGCCCAACAATCTTCAGCTGCTTCATCAATGACCTTCTCTCTGTCACAAGGTCAGAAGTGGGGATGTTCGCTGATGATTGCACAATGTACAGCACCATTCGCAACTCCTCAGATACTGAAGCAGTCCATGTTCAAATGCAGCAAGACCTGGACAATATCCAGGCTTCAACTGACAAGTAACATTCGTGCCACACAAGTGCCAGGCAATGACCATCTCCAACAGGATGGAATCCAATCATCACTCCTTGACATCCAATGGTACTAGCATCCCTGAATCCCCCGCTATCAACATCCTGAGTTTACCATTGACCAAACTGAACTGGACCAGCCATAGAAATATTGTGGCTACAAGAGCAGGTCAGAGGCTAGGGATACTGCGGCGAGTATCTCACCTCCTGACTCCCCAAAGCCTATCCACCATCTACAAGGCACAAGTCAGGAGTGTGATGGAATACTCCCCACTTGCCTGGATGGGTGCAGCTCCAACAACACTCAAGATGAGAGGTCACACAACACCAGGTTATAGTTCAACAAATCACAAGCTTTTGGAGCACCGTTCCTTCGTCGGGAGCAGTGCTCCGAAAGCTTGTGATTTCAAGTAAATCTGTTGGACTATAACCTGGCGTTGTGTGACCTCTCATCTTACCCACCCCAGTCCAACACCGGCATCTCCACATCATAACAACGTTCAAGAAGCTTGACAACATCCAGGACAAAGCAGCCCCGCTTGTCTGACACCACATCCACAAATATTCACTCCCTCCATCACCGACGCTCAGTGGCAGCCGTGTGTACCGTCGATAAGATACACTGTAGGAACTCACCAAGGTTCCTTCGGCAACACACTCCAAATACACAGCTACACTGTCAAGATCAGCAGACACCTGGGAAACACCACCATCTGGAGGTCCCCCTCTAAGTCATTCATCATCCTATCTTGGAAATATATCGCCGTTCCTTAACTGTCGCTGGGCCAAAATCCTGGAACTCAGGTGGCACAGTGGCTAGCACTAATGCCTCAATGTGCCAGGGACCCGGGTTCTATTTCCAACTTGGGTCACTACCTCTGCGGAATTTGCACTTTCTCCTGGTGTTTGCATGGGTTTCCTCCGGGTGCTCCGGTTTCCTTCCACAGTTCAAAGACGTGCAGGTTAAGTGCATTGGCCATGCTAAATTGCCCCTTAGTGTCCCAAGATGCACTGGTTAGGTGGATTAGCCATGCTAAATGTGTGGGGTTATGGGGATAAGGGGAAGGGGAGGGCCTGGGTAAAATGCTCTTTTGGAAAATCAGTGCAGACTTGATGGGTTGAATAGCCTCCTTCTGCACTGTAGGGCTTCTATGATTCTAAGTCCCTCCCTAACAGCAGGGTGGGTGTACCTCACTATATGAACTGCAGCACTTCAAAGAAGGCAGTTCACCACCACCTTCTGAAGGGCAATTAGGGATGGACAATGAATCCCTTGAATGAAAAAAGCAAACTTAATGTGGACCAATTGTTAAGTCTCCCTCCTTCCTGGTGTGATTGCTTCAGCCACTATTAAAGACTCTATCTTGATTTTAATCTGATTTGATTTGATTTATTATTGTCACATGTATTAACATACAGTGAAAAGTATTGTTTCTTGCATACCGTTCATAGAGAAGGAAACGAGAGAGTGCAGAATATAGTGTTACAGTCATAGCTAGGGTGTAGAGAAAGATCAACTTAATGCGAGGTAGGTCCATTCAAAAGTCTGACGGCAGCAGGGAAGAAGCTGTTCTTGAGGGTTGGTACGTGACCTCAGACTTTTGTATCTTTTTCCCAACAGAAGAAGATGGAAGAGAGAATGTCCGGGATGCATGGGGTCCTTAATTATGCTGGCTGCTTTTCCAAGGCAGCGGGAAGTGTAGACAGAGTCAATGGATGGGAGGCTGGTTTGCATAATGGATTGGGCTACATTCATGACCTTTTGGAGTTTCTTGCGGTCTTGGGCAGAGCAGGAGCCATACCAAGCTGTGATACAGCCAGAAAGAATGCTTTCTTTGGTGCACCTGTAAAGGTTGCTGAGAGTCGTAGCTGACTTGCCAAATTTCCTCAGTCTTCTGAGAAAGTAGAGGCGTTGGTGGGCTTTCTTAACTATAGTGTCGACATGGGGGGACCAGGACAGGTTGTTGGTGACCTGGACACCTAAAAACTTGAAGCTCTCGATCCTTTCTATTTCGTCCCCGTTGATGTAGACAGGGGCATGTTCTCCTTTACACTTTCTGAAGTCGATGACAATCTCCTTCATTTTGTTGACATTGAGGGAGAGATTATTGCTGCTGCACCAGTTCACCAGATTCTCTATCTCATTCCTGTACTCTGTCTCGTCATTGTTTGAGTCATCAGAATTATTCATTCTGAAAATGTGGCAATTTTCCTATCCTATCCTAATTCAACACTAAAGTGGGGAAGTAACGATGAACCTCAATTTTAAAAAAACTTGTCTGTCCTCAACTGGAGTATTGGGTCCAATTCTGGCCACCTTCCTTTAGAAAGAATGTGAAGGCATTGGAGATGGTGCAGAAAAGATTTTTGAGATTGGTTTCAGGAATGAGATACTTCTGTTCTCTGCATTGGAGAAGCTGGAATTGTTCTCCTTCGAGAAGAAAAAGCTGAGAGGAGATTTGAAAGAGGGGCTGAAAATCACGAGGGGCCCAGACAGATCAGGTCAGGGAAGTATGTCCCTGTTGGGGTAGAAGGACCGAGAACCAGAGGACACCAATTCACGGTGATCCGCGCAAAAAAATGGAGGAGACTTGAGGAAAAAGGTTTGAGCAGGGAATGTTTAGAATCTGGAATGGCTGAGAGTGTGGTGAAGGCAGACTCAATCAAAGGCAGATAGCCGGAGAGAAAAACAATGAAGGGCTACAGGGAAAGGGTGGGTGAATGGGACTGGCTGAGTTACTCTTACAGAGAGCCAGCATGGAGATGATGGGCTGGATGGCCTCCTTTTGTTACCATTCTATGATCCTGTAAGACATACACACACACTCACTCAGACTCACATGCTCACTCTCATACACACAAACTCACACTCTCATACATCCGTGTGCACTCCCATACTCAAACACACACACACACTAACTCACTCATAGAGTTACATACACTCACTCACACACACTCGCACACACACTCACACTCTCACACACACACATTGACACTCTCTCTCACACACAATCTCTCATACACACACACACACACTCTCACACATACACACACCCTCTCGTACATAGATACTCGCACACACACTCACGCACACACTCATACACTCTCATACACACTCTTGCACACACACACACACACACACACACGCACACACCTAATTGGATATTAAAGATGTGACTCCTACCCTCTACCCTGGATGTTAAGGTTCCCATGGCACTTTATGGGAGGAGAGCTGGGGGGGGCAGGTTCTGCCATGTATCCTGGCCAATATTTGTCCCTCAATCACATTACAAGAATCATGGTCACAGTGCTGTTTGTGGGATCTTGCTGTGCACAAATTGGCTGCTATGTTTTTAACATTACGACAGTGACAACACAAAGAGTGCAAAGCATTTTGGGAGGTCCTCAGGATTGTGAAAATCGTTATAGAACAAAGAACAAAGAACAGTACAGCACAGGAAACAGGCCCTTCGGCCCTCCAAGCCTGTGCCGCTCCTTGGTCCAACTCGACCAATCGTTTGTATCCCTCCATTCCCAGGCTGCTCATGTGACTATCCAGGTAACGTCTCGTAGTCAGCATCCTCCACATTGTTTTGTTTCACGTTGCCCTTTGAGTTAACACCTGTGCTGAGCGTTACTGCATTGTTACTGCTCAATTCTTTCTCAATCTGGAGAGGAACTGTACCCCGTAATGGGACTGAAGTGACACAGTGCTTCCCAGCTGGCAGCTTTACCCTGAATTTCCTGCAGCCATGTTAATCATTCTCAGCTGACAATTAAACATTTCACACAATTTCCAATTCTAGCAAAACAGGCATGGCGGCATGTTTTCACTGCTGGGCAGCCTCTGGTGTAGGAGGGTCAGTCCCAACGGCACAGCGGTGAGGAGGTTTCACAGCCCAGGTCCGCAATGCAGAGATCATTGGTCTTCACACTTCTCCCATCTCACACTCAGTTAATGCACGTTGCAGGAAGATATTACAGACCGGGACTGGGCAGCAAAGTCCGCTGGCCACTGTTGGAAAGTGGTTCGGTGCTGAGAATGGTCGCATGCTGACAAATCATAAAATCTGCTTCCAGCGTCCGAGCTTCAGAAGGCGCAGAGAGTAATTGCCCGCGTGACTCATTACCCAATCCCCAGCGCATCACAAATACCCCCAGGTCAGGTACAACTTTCTCCTCTGGCCTGACATGCCCCAGGTCCAACCACTGTACTGAGTCAGTGTGCTATTGTTACACACAAGTCATCTTTACACCCTCTCGAGACAAGATGGTTTGCTCATAGACAGCTTCGCTACAGGCCATTGCCCACCAGGAATTGACCCAAACTCTGAGGGATTCTGGTTACTTTAAAGTTTCAGCAGGTAGGAAGTGATTAGAGCGTACATCAAAGGTCCTATGAGTACTCAAGCTTCCTGTGTGCCTGGCTGGGGAGTGGCGGCCATGTGCAAGGCCTCGAAGTGGAGATGCCGGCGTTGGACTGGGGTGAACACAGTAAGAAGTCTCACAACACCAGGTTAAAGTCCAACAGGTTTATTTGGTAGCAAATACTGTAAGCTTTCGGAGCGCTGCTCCTTCGTCAGATGGAGTGGAAATGTCCACTCCATTTCCACTCCATCTGACGAAGGAGCAGCGCTCCGAAAGCTTATGGTATTTGCTACCAAATAAACCTGTTGGACTTTAACCTGGTGTTGTGAGACTTCTTACCAAGGCCTCGAACCCAGAGGATGGTGGCTGAGTGGTTTAAATGAGTGGTGGATGTATGCAAAGGAGGCAATGTATGGTTCGTTGTATCGGCAAAATCGAGAGAGAAATATCTGGTGAAATATTTGTTGGAGGGCTATGAGAACATGCTGGGGTATGGATATTTCCCAGACCCTGGGGTTAGCCTGCAGTCCCCAACACCCCCCCCCCCTTGTTTGTCAGGAGCCTCCTAGAATGAGGTTAGAAGTCTAAGAATAAAGGGTAAGCAATTCAGGACTGAGTTGAGGAAGAACTTCTTCACTCAGAGAGTTGTGAACCTGTGGAATTCTCTCCCACAGAAAGCTGTTGGGGCCAGTTCGTTAGATATGTTCAAGAGGGAGCTGGACGTGGCTCCTGTGGTTAAGGGGATCGAGGGATATGGAGAGAAGGCGGGAGTGGGATACTGAAAGCGCGTGATCAGCCATGATCATATTGAATGGTGATGCAGGCCGAATGGCCTCCTCCTGCTCCTATTTCCTACGTTTCTATGTGAAGCACCTGCTGCTAGAAAACATGGGATATCATAGAATCCCCACAGTGCAGAATGAGGCCATTCGGTCCATCGAGTCGGCACCGACTCTCCAACAGAGCATCCACCCAGGCCCTATCCCCAGAACCCCATGTACTTACCCCACTAATCCCGCAACCTACACATCTTTGGACGTTAAGGGGCAATTTAACATAGCCAATTCCCCCAATGCACGGTGGCAGAGTGGTTACCACTGCTGCCTCACAGTGCCAGGGACCCGTCTTGTCTGTGTGAAGTCAGCACGTTCTCCCCGTGTCTGCGTGGGTTTCTCCGGTTTCCTCCCACAGTCCGAAAGACGTCCTGGTTAGGTGGACTGGCCGTGCTAAACTCTCCCTCAGTGTACCCGATCAGACGCCGGAGTGTGGCGATTAAGGGATTTTCACAGTAACTTAATTGCAGTGTTAAGGTAAGCCTACTTGTGACACTAATAAATAAACCTAAAATAAAACTTACACATCTTGTGACACTAAGGGACAATTTAGCATGGCCAATTTACCTAATCTGTCCATCTTTGGACACTAAAGTGCTCTCCACCCCACTTCCCCCTTTGCCCACCTCAGATGTCATGTGCTACATGATCAGCTGTCACCTGATTAACCCTCCAGGAACCACCAGCCAGAGTTGGCATCCCTTAAAGTTTTCTTAAGTTCTTAAAAGTTTATTTATTAGTCACAAGTAGGCTTCCATTAACACTGCAATGAAGTTACTGTGAAATTCCCCCAGTCGCCACACTCCGGCGCCTGTTCGGGTACACTGAGGGAGAATTTAGCACGGCCAATGCACCTAACCAGCACGTCTTTCGGACTGTGGGAGGAAACCGGAGCACCCGGAGGAAACCCACGCAGACACGGGGAGAACGTGCAGACTCCACACAGACTGTGACCCAAGCCGGGAATCAAACCCAAGTCCTTGGCGCTGTGAGGCAGCAGTGCTAACCACTGTGCCACCGTGCTGCCCATCCCTATCTGATCACCTGCTGATTGGTCGATCCCGACAAGAAGGGCTGATCCGTTGACACAGCGTGGTTCATTACTAATGAACATCGAGTGAAATCCAAGTTACTGATTGCTCTGTGTGTTCGAAAGCTTCGAATGACTGTCCTTTGTAATTACAAAGATGTACGGAAGGATTGCCCGAGGGCATTGTACAGCATGCAAATTCATTGAAGGAAAAGATAATGAACATCTTTCATGAAAGGACATCTGAACTGTTTCTTTAAGAAGACATATGGGGGGGGGGAAAGCTTATGTGTTTTGACCCAGTGAGCTCCGCTAGTGACAGTATAACTCCTAGCGGGGCCACATCAAGTCAGAGGGGTGAAAAGGTCGGAGGAGCCACGCTGAAGATAATCCACTGCCTCCCTGGTGACTGTTTCCGACTCTGCCTAATGGCCCTTGCAAGTGAGAGTGTTTCTCATCGCAAAAACAACCCCGAGACAGGGCACGTTTGCTACAGTCTGGCAAATACCAACGTCAATTGTCAACAATACCCCAATTGACTGTATGGAAAGCAAGACCATCCTCCAATCGGAGCCAAGTGACTTCTCCCAGGCAAACAACAGTGGCAGCTACAGGCTGCTTCATAAAAGAAAGGACAAAGAACAGTACAGCACAGGAACAGGCCCTTCGGCCCACGATGTTGTGCCGAGCTTTATCTGAAACCAAGATATAGAACATAGAACACAGCATAGGAACAGGCCCTTCGGCCCTCCAGGCCTGTACCGATCATGATGCCCGAATTAAACTAAAAAAAAACCTTCTGCCCTTACTCGGTCCCTATCCCTCTATTCCCTCCCTATTCATGGACCCATCCAGATGCCTCTTAAATGTTGCTGATGTTCCTGCTTCCACCATCTCCTCTGGCAGCGCGTTCCAGGCACCCATCACTCTCTGCGTGAAAAACTTCCTCCACACATCTCCCTTAAACTTCCTCCCACTCATCTTGAACCTGTGCTCCCTTGTAATCATAGAATCCAATCATAGAATCCCCACAGTGCAGAAGGAGGCCATTCAGCCCATCGAGTCTGCACCAACCACAATCCCACCCAAGCCCTATCCCCATAACCCTAGGTATTTACCCTGCTAGTCCCCCTAACACGAAGGGTCAATTTAGCATGGCCAATCAACTTAACCTTGGGAGGAAATCAGAGCACCCGGAGGAAACCCACGCAGACACAGGGAGAATGTACAAACTCCACACAGACAGTGACCTGGGGTCGGAATTGAACCCTGGCAGCAGTGCTCGCCACTGTGCCACCCTGGGGAAAAAATCTCTGATTATCCACCCTGTCGATGCCTCTCATAATTTTGTAGACCTCTATCAGGCCTCCCCTCAGCCTCCGTCTTTCCAGTGAAAACAATCCTAGTTTATTCAACCTCTCCGCATAGTCAACACCCTCGAGACCAGGCAACATCCTGGTGAACCTTCTTTGCACTCCAAAGCTTCCACATCCTTCTGGTAGTGTGGCGACCAGAACTGCACACAATGAAATAGAATCGTATATTAAACTGAAGAGGCCATTCAGCCCATTATGCCCATGCTAACTCTTGGAATGAGCCATCCAATTAGTCCCACACCACCGTTCTTTCACCAATGCATTGATTTGCTGTCAAGTATTTATCAAATTCCTTTTCTAAGTTACCATCTTACTTAGAAGTTACTTGCTTTGATCTATCTGTCAAGCAGTGTGTTCCAGATCAGAACAACTCACTGTGTTAAGGAAAACATTACTCCTCATCTCGCCTCTGATCCTTTCATTAATTCTTTCAATTTAGTGTCCTCTGGTGAGTGACTCTGCTCCCATTGGAAACTGTTCCTCTTGATTTACTCCATCAAAACACTTGATTATTTTTACACCTCCACTAAACCTCACCTTAACCTCCCTGTTCCAAATTCTCCACCTTTCACTTCACGGCCAATGAAGTATTTCTCGAATTATTGTTACTGCGCACATCATGATCCCAGAAACAGGACTGAAATAAATGGACAGATAAATGTGTCTGGGTGATGTTGGTTCAGAGATAAATATTGATCATGTCACCAAGAGAATTCACGAGCTCTTCTTCAAGTAGCACCATGAGTGGCACGGTGGCCTCACAGCGCCAGGGACCCAGGTTCAATTCCCGGCTTGGGTCACTGTTTGTGTGGAGTTTGCATGTTCTCCCCGTGTCTGCATGGGTTTCCTCCAGGTGCTCCGGTTTCCCCCCGCAGTCTGAAAGACCATAAGACATAGGAGCAGAAGTAAGGCCATTCGGCCCATCGAGTCCACTCCACCATTCAATCATGGTTGATTTCAACTCCATTTACCCGCTCTCTCCCCATAGCCCTTAATTCCTCGAGAAATCAAGAATTTATCAATTTCTGTCTTGAAGACGCTCAACGTCTCGGCCTCCACAGCCCTCTGTGGCAATGAATTCCACAGACCTACCACTCTCTGGCTGAAGAAATTTCTCCTCATCTCTGTTCTAAAGTGACTCCCTTTTATTCTAAGGCTGTGCCCCCGCGTCCTAGTCTCCCCTGTTAATGGAAACAACTTCCCTCCGTCCATCCTATCTAAGCCGTTCATTATCTTGTAAGTTTCTATCAGATCTCCCCATAACCTCCTAAACTCCAATGAATATAATCCCACGATCCTCAGACGTTCATCGTATGTCAGGCCTACCATTCCTGGGATCATCCGTGTGAATCTCCGCTGGACCCGCTCCAGTGCCAGTATGTCCTTCCTGAGGTGTGGGGCCCAAAATTGCTCACAGTACTCCAAATGGGGCCTAACCAGTGCTTTATAAAGCCTCAGAAGTACATCCCTGCTTTTGTATTCCAAGCCTCTTGAGATAAATGACAACATTACATTTGCTTTCTTAATTACGGACTCAACCTGCAAGTTTACCTTTAGAGAATCCTGGACTAGGACTCCCAAGTCCCTTTGCACTTTAGCATTATGAATTTTGTCACGGTTTAGAAAATAGTCCATGCCTCTATTCTTTTTTCCAAAGTGCAAGACCTCGCACTTGCCCACGTTGAATTTCATCAGTCACTTCTTGGACCACTCTCCTAAACTGTCTAAATCTTTCTGCAGCCTCCCCACCTCCTCAATACTACCTGCCCCTCCACCTACCTGGCTAGGTGCATTGGCCATGCTAAATTCTCCCTCAGTGTACCCAAACAGGTGCCGGAGTGTGGCGACTAGGGGATTTTCACAGTAATTTAATTGCAGTGTTAATGTAAGCCTTTTTGTGACAATAATAAATAAACTGAATCTGAGAGGACCCTGGTTCAATGTTTAAACTGGAAGATGATGCCTCTGACACTGCAGTATTCCCTCAGTGTTGCATTGGACTGTCCGTCTAGATTATGTATTCAAGTTCTGGGGTGAGGTTTGAACCCATAAGTTTAGACTCAGAAATGTGAGTGGTGCCCAGGCTGATTACTGATGGACCAAGAGCTCTGGGCCAGAACTTTAAAGCTACCAGAAAAGCAGCTTTTTAAAAATTTGTCCACAGGATATGGGTGTCACTGGCTAGGCCAGCATTTATTGCCAATCCCTAATTGCCCTTGAGAAGATGGTGATGAGCTGCTTTCTTGAACCACTATTGATGTTCAATACAACTGAATGACTTGCTAGGCCATTTAAGTGTCTGAAGCCTCATGTAGGCCAGTCCAGGTAAGGTTGGCAGGTTTCACTAGTGAACCAGATGGGTTTTTATAATTGATAAGAAAGGGACTAAAGCTAATAGCAAAATATTTATGTTAGGAAGTGTGGGGAGAGGTCCTATGGGGCAGCAGGATGGCACAGTGGTTAGCACCACTGCCTCGCAGCACCAGGGCCTGGGTTTGAATACAGCCGTGGGTGACTGTGTGGAGTCTGCACATTCTCCCCGTGTCTGCGTGGGTTTCCTCCGGGTGCTCCGGTTTCCTCCCACAGTCCAAAGATGTGCAGGTTAGGTGGATTGGCCATGCTAGATTGCCCCTTCGATGCGTAGGTGAGTTGCTTTGCAGATGGTCAATGTGCAGGGTTACAGGGATAGGGTGGAGTGGATAGGGCCTGGGTAAGATGCTCTTTCGGAGAGTTGGTGCAGACTCAATGGGCTGCATTTGGCGCTCTGCCAAAATTCCATTCACCGCAGCGGGAACAGAGAATCCCAGCCGTGGGCGAGGCCAGAGAATTCAGGCCTACTTTTCAGAAATACCTCAATGGCTGAAAAATACATTGAGAAAGTTTAAAGTTTATTTATTAGTCAGACGTAGGTTTACATTAACACTACAATGAAGTTACTCCGGCGCCTGTTCGGATACACTGAGGGAGAATTTAGCACGGTCAATGCACCCTAACCAACACGTCTTTCAGACTGTGGGAGGAAACCAGAGCACCCGGAGGAAACCCACGCAGACACGGGGAGAATGTGCAAACTCCGCACAGACAGTGACCCAAGCCAGGAATCGAACCCAGGTCCCTGGCGCTGTGAGGCAGCAGTGGTAACCACTGCGCTACCGTGCCATTGGGCTGTCCTGAGTTCATAAAAGGCACTATATGGATGCAATTTCCTTCTTAGTTGCTGTGACGGAGGATGTGAACTTTAACCACACAGTTCCAGCTGGCATTTGGAGTATGGTTTTGTGAGGAACATGTGAATTTATCGGAGAGGGGACTTGGGGGCAAAGAGGGGATTTTTTTGAGGGTACTAATGAGACAGGCACCATGCCCGTTTTTGAACTTTAACGCCACCCCCACCACCATCACCACCACTGTTGACGCCATGCCTGAGGCGTCCTCTAGTTCAGGACGGAGTAAATATCCCTCAGTTTGATTGTATACAGTAAGTGCGTCAATCTCCTGGAGCGTCCTGCCCATCCAACACCCACAATCTCACAACATCCCAACACAGGGAAGAGTTGAAAAGGAAAAGGGAGAGAGAGAGAGAGAGAGAATACAGAATGAAACGGAGGTGGGAGGAGGGGGTGAACTAAAAAAGGAAAAACATGAAGAAACTGAGAGGAAAAAAAAGAGGACTGAAGCCAAAAAGTGAGAATAATGGCAGTGTAACTTTTGAGAAGGTATCAGTCTCAGCCTCCACTGCTTACCAGCTAGAACTTAATCCAAAAATCTTTCAGAACAATTCCTTTATGTCAATATGAAGCCTATTATATTTCAACGTCGATAATGGATTTGGAGAGAGGACAGTGTAATGTTATTCTTATTGAGCTTTCATGTCAGCTTCTATAACCCATTCCTTTTGCGATGAATATCTGACACTGTGGTTACATTGACACAGTTCGAACAGCGTAAAGGCATGGAGAGGTTTAGCAGGCTGATTAACAGCCCTTCCACACAGTAAATGGCTTCATGCTGTTTGTTACTGAGGTCTAGATTTCATAGAATCCCTACAGTGCAGGAGGAGGACATTCAGCCCATCGAGTCCACACCGACACTCTGAAAGTACATGTTACTCAGGCCCACACCATCACACCATTCCCATAAGCCCGCACATTTACCATGGCCAATCCACCTAACCTACACATCTTTGGACACTAAGGGGCAATTTAGCATGGCCAGTTCACCTAACCTGCATATCTTTGGACACTAAGGGGCAATTTAGTATGGCCAATCCACCTAACCTACACATCTTTGGACACTAAGGGGCAATTCAGCATGGCCAGTCCACCTACCCTACACGTCTTTGGACAGTAAGGGGCAATTTAGCATGGCCAATCCACCTAACCTACACATCCTTGGACACTAAGGGGCAATTTATCATGGCCAGTCCACCTAACCTACACATCTTTGGACACTAAGGGGCAATTTAGCATGGCCAATCCACCTAACCTGCACATCTTTGGACACTAAGGGGCAATTTAGCATGGCCAATCCACCTAACCTACACATCTTTGGACACTAAGGGGCAATTTAGCATGGCCAATCCACCTAACCTACACATCTTTGGACACTAAGGGACAATTTAGCACGGCCAATCCACCTAACCTATACATCTTGGACTGTGGGAGGAAACTGGAGCACCCGGAGGAAACCCACGCAGACGTGGAGAGAATGTGCAAACTCCACACAGACAGTGACCCGAGGCCAGAATCGAACCTGACTCCCTGGCACTGTGAGGCAGCAGTGCTAGCCGCAGTGCTGCTGTTTAGTCCGACACAGCTGGAGGGTTTTATTAGCTCCCAAGACACATAAGGACGAGCGGGGATGCTACCCACTGAGTACCCCAACGGCAAATCGGAAATCCAGCCCAGAGTTTTGGGACCATCTGGAGTGGGATTCGAACTGGTAATAAGGCTAGCTCCAGTATATGGCAATGGGTTGTTAGGTTCATGTGTCTGCATGATATGGGGGGTTTGTAAGGAAGCACGTTGATTGTATAATTCGAGCATTGGTATTTATTAAATTCCAGAGTTCAAAATCAGAACTCCACCCTAGAATTGACAATTACTCAATGAGTCATCAGTCAACACAACAGCAGTTGTGACTCCAGTCTACATCTGGCCAGGAAACTGCTCCACAGCGATTACTCACCGAGAAACACCTCATTATTCTGCGTCGTCGACATTTAGAAAGTCACAGGGTTAATTGGGAAAACATAAAAGGAACAGAGATTCAATTATGACCTGAAACTCGGGATTTAACTCGACCAGCTGCTGGGTGGCGATAAACAGAGTTGGGCTTGGTAGATTGAAACAAAAAACAGGGAGCTGGGCCGGGTCGGGTGCCCAGTGCTTTGCCCGCTGGTGGGACTGCTTCCACTGGTGGGCAGCATTGGTCATGGAGGGGTGGCAACTGATTTGCATTATTAAGGCCCAGTTACTGGAGCCACTGGCAATGGGGAGGTGGGGGGGGGGGGGGGGGGGGTGATGGGTGTGATGCCACCATTGCAGTGGGGAGACCACTGGCTTCATGCCTGAGGGCCCCATGTGAGAGCCCTGGCAGAGGTTCTTTGGCACTCTGAGTGGGCAATGGATCCCGGAAGGCTATTATTATCCAGCCTCATTATCCACCTTCATTTATAACAGGAGTGGGATGCTTTTCCAGAGAGTCAGGGCAGACTCGCTGGGCTGAATGGCCTCACTCTGCACTGTAGGGATTCTCTGGAAAGGCCATTACTTTGACTGATTCCTTCCATGGAACTGTCAGTTGAAGACATGTGACTGGCATGGATACAATGGTACATTCTAGATCAGTGTCGTCCAGTAATGTGCCTCATAACCACATATAGTAATGGGAAATCCAACTGTGGCTAATTGTTCTTCCAATTAGTAAATAGGAAAAACACTGTAGACCCTAGCGTTGGGCATGTGGTATCAATTATCATTTGTACAGTGTGTTTACCTTAACCATTTTCTGGTAAAACCCCTAATAGAAAGACTCATTGTCTGGCAGCCTCTGTGGAGAGAGGAGCAAGGGGCGCAGTTCTTCCACCTGGGGCTAAGTCCTGTGGCGTGACAGGAATGTGGAGTGTTTCCCGCTGTGGAGGTCAGTGGGTAAACACACCATCACCGGAATTCTACCACCCTGCCCACCATGGACTAGGAGCGGGCGAGGGACGGGCAACAGAAATGCAGTCTGCTGATCTCCGGCAGGAATTTCCAGTCTTGTTTGAGTGATGCCGTAAGATCCCACGGCATATCTTCCAGCCCCGACCTCATTAATTATGCAACCGGGCGTTTTGCACCGTATTCCATGGGAGGGCGGGCCTGATGGTGCATAGTCTGCCATTGTATCTGGGCGCCATATTGAAAAGGAGCCCAACATCACCGATCCACTGTTGGAGATAGACCTCCTGAAAGTGCAAGTTGGATCTCCAGGAACATTCTGAGACTGGGGGATGGACTCACTCCAGAACACCAAAATTGAAAGATCCACCTGTAGATGTGGGCAACATGGTGGCACAGTGGTTAGCACTGCTGCCTCACAGCGCCAGGGATCTGGGTTCGATTCAGGCCATGGGCCACTGTCTGTGTGGAGTTTGCACATCCTCCCTGTGTCAGCATAGGGTTCCTCCGGGTGCTCCGGTTTCCTCCCACAGTCCAAAGACATATGGATTAGGTGGATTGGCCATGCCAAATTGTACCTTAGTGTCCAAAGATTTATGGGTTAGGTGGATTGGCCATGCTAAATTGCCCTTTAGTGTCCAAAGATGTGCAGGTTAGGTGGATTGGCCATGCTAAATTGTACCTTAGAGTCCAAAGACGTGTGGGTTAGGTGGATTAGCCATGCTAAATTGCCTTTTAGTTTTTAGTTTAACTTTATTTATCAGTTTTACAAGTTGGCTTGCATTAACACCTCAATGAAGTTACTGCAAAAATCCAAATATTGCCCAAGGATGTGTAGGTTAGGTGGATTGGCCATGGTAAATAAACAGTGTTACAGTTGGGTGTGGTTGGTCTGGGTAAGAAACTCAATAGACCGAATGGTCTCCTTCTGCACTGTAGGGATTCTATGATTCCGGGGTTCAGGGTTGCCAGACGACTCCATCCTGAACTCCGGAGGCAGCTGCAGGATTGTTCAGCTAAGTCCCAATGTCTGTACGGCCCAGGTGTGTTTTGTACTGGGGTGTTTTCCTGCCGGCATCATGGGCGATTGGGGTGGGGTGCAAGATTCCGGTCGCGCCTTCATCTGCATCCCACCTGTGAGATGCAAATCAGTTTCATGCGGTCCTCCAGCGGATTTCCCGATCCACCATGGCGAGTACCAGCCGAGGACACCACGGGAAATTCATGCCCGCATGAAACTGCTTTCTGCATTCCTACCAAACCCCGCCCCCCGCTACTGAACTGAGCTGTGGGAGAATTCCACCCTGAGTTAACAGTTCGAGTCCATAAAACCCTTCTTCAGAACGGGATTGGATTGACAGGAAGATGAAACGTCACACAGACTCGAAAGGTTAATTCTGTTTCTCTCTCCACAGAGGGCCGGCACGGTGGAACCATGGTTAGCACTGCAGCCTCACAGCGCCAGGGACCCGGGTTCGATTCCAGGCTTGGATCACTGTCTGGGCGACGATGTCTGCGTGGGTTTCCTTCGGGTGCTCTGGTTTTCACCCACATTCCAAAGATGTGCGGGTTAGATACCTTGGCCATGCTAAATTAGTCATAGAGGTTCACAGCATGGAAACAGGCTCTTCGGCCCAACTTGTCCATGCCGCCCCTTTTGTTAACGCCTAAGCTAGTCCCAATTGCCCGCATTTGGCCCATATCCCTCTATACCCATCTTATTTGCCCCTTAGTGTTCAAAGATGTGTAGGTTCAGTGGATTGGCCATGCTAGATTGCCCCTTAGTGTCCAGTGATGTGCAGGTTGGGTGGATTGGCCATGCTAGATTGCCCCTTAGTGTCCAGCGATGTGCAGGTTGGGTGGATTGGCCATGCTAGATTGCCCTTCGTGTCCAAAGATGTGCAGGTTAGGCCATGCTAAATGTGCAGGGATACAGGGATACGGTGGAGGAAGGGGTTTGGGTAAGATACTCAGTCAAACAGTCAGTGCAGACCGCGATGGGTCGAATGGCCTCCTACTGCTCTGTTGGGATTCTATGATTCTCTGATGCTGAGATTTTCCAACATTTTCTGATCTTGTTTCAGATTCCCAGCGTTATTTTGCTTTTGGTTTTAACTTTTTTGTGCTGTTGTTGGGAAAATTGTAAGCTGAGAAGCAGAGTCCAGAAGCAGACTGCAGACTGAACTGTGGTGGATATTAGTTAAGTGAATATACACGTGTGTGGAATACATTTCGCTATATTGTGAGTGAGAAGTTTTCTAAAATCAACACATTGGATTAAGTGGGGTCTCCAGGGGTATACTGAAGCTGGTCAGTGATTTCTATTGGATAATACTGTGTCACATGACACCATAGCTACCAGACTTGTACTGAAGTGAAAGTTGAGGAATTCTGCTGTAACAGAAATCCATCATTTGTGTTTTCACATATGGTCGGTGATTCAAACTTAATATCCATTTATCTGCAATGCTGGCATAGAGCCATGGGACTCCCTGATTTGCCCTCTGCCCTCTGTCCCTGTCACTCCAAGAGACTGAAACTTAGTTCCATGGAACGACAGAATCCCTCCAGTGCAGAAAGAGGCCGTTCGGCCCATCAAGATTACAACGACTCTCTGAAAGAGCATCCCACCCAGCCTCCCCCCCGCCACTACACATTTACCATGGCTAATCTGCCTAACCTACATATTTCTAGGTGGAGATCGCAATAGATCGACAAGGTCAAGAGTTCGTGCCCTTCCAATCTCCAGAGCAGCAGCTTCAGAATCATCATACAATCCCTACAGTGCAGAAGGAGGCCATTCGGCCCACCGAGTCTGCACCGACCACAATCCCACCCAGGCCCTATTCCCGTACCCCCACATATTTACCCTGCTAATCTCCCTGACACAAAGGGTCAATTTAGCATTGCCAATCCACTTAACCTGCACATCTTTGGAGTGTGGGAGGAAACTGGAGCACCCGGAGGAAACCCACGCAGACACGGGGAGAATGTGCAAACTCCGCATAGACAGTCACCCAAGGCCGGAATTGAACCCGGGTCCCTGGTGCTGTGAGGCAGCCACTGTGCCGACCTAATGGATTCAGGGTAAGACTGAAAGGTGGGGGGGGGGGGGGGGGGGGGGGGGGGAAGAGAATGAAGTGAAGTGTGAGGGAAGTGACCAGCTAAGGTTAGGTAGACCGGAGTGTATCAGATGTGAGTTGGTGCAGAATGGGCGCCTAACAGAGAGAATGAGGATGAAGGAGGCTTCCACACTACAGTAACTAATCCAGAATATTTTATCAGCTTTGGGAAGAGACAACAGTCTGAAACAACTGCAAGAAGTAAGAAAACCCTCAAAATGGTCACCATCGCCTTCTGATATCCAAGTGGACTATTGAAGTCCTGGCTAAGTACAACAACCAATTTTTACACAGCAAGATCCCACAGGTCACAGGTTAGGGGATTTACCAGTTAATCGATCCTTGGTGGTGTTGACTGAGGGAGAAATGGAACAGGATGCCAGGGGAACTCCCTGTCTCTCTTTCAAGTGGTGCCATTGGAGCCATGACTTCTGGTACTTGTTTGACGCAGAGGCTTCTCAGATAGTGTGCTGGGCCTTGCCAGCGACATCCACATCCCATCAATGAATAGAAAGATTCACGCATCTACAGATGCTTTGCAGCTGTCCTGCAACTCTCTAATTGCTCTACACTTTCGCACATCAAACGCACTCAAATTCTAAACCCATCCCACACGTCATATTGCAAAGCTCCTTCCACACCTGCCTTCTCACTAAGCAGTGTCACTCACATTCTGATTGCTGGGCCCAGTGGAGGGGAGGTAAACCCAGTCCACAAGCTGCTCAACTGTACTCAAATCCACGTCAAAGTGAACCCAATTCCTTCTTGAACAAATTGATGGGCTGCTCCACAAGTCGTCATTTTCATCACATGCGAACATTGGGACAGATCGTGCAGCCTTTCAAGAATGTTCTGCCATCCAGTTGGTCCATCTGTGCCTCAGCTCCATTTCCCTCCCTTTGCTCCACATCCCTTGATACCTTCACCCGACAGGACGCTATTAAACCCAACCTCGGAAGCTTCAACCATCACAACAGCTTTTTCGGGGGAGTGAGATCCAGATTCCCACAGCCATTTGTGTGAAGACGTGCTTCCTGATGGACCTGGCTCTAGTTTTAAGATTCACAACACCTTAGCTGTGGCAACAAAATGTCTGTCTGTGGGGGTGTGATGTCTTTGGCTTCCTTCTCTCCATCAAGGCAAAAATCGGGACTGAGAGATTCAGTCACAGAAAGTGGTCTGGTTAGATTCCAGAATCGATGGGCTGAATGGGGGTGGGGTGGTGGGAGGGTGGTTGCTGGGGGTGCCCACTGAGGGGGAGGGAATGTGCTCAAAGACACATCGTCTCCTTTGAACATCCTTGAATTTGCCATCCAATGCGACCCTTGACGGGAGAAAATGGGGGCACAGTAGTAATACCACTGGACGTTACGGTGGCGCAGTGGTTAGCACTGCTGCCTCACAGCACCAGGGACCCTGGTTCAATTCTGGTCTCAGGTCACTGTCTGTGTGGAGTTTTCATATTCTCCCTGTGTCTGCGTGGGTTTCCTCCGGGTGCTCCGGTTTCCTCCCACACTCCAAAGGTGTGCGGGTTAGATGGTTTGGTCATGTTAAATTGATCCTAGGATCAAGAAGATTAGTAGGCTAAATGTGTGGGGTTATGGGGATAGGGCCTGGGTGGGATTGTGGTTATTACAGACTCAATAGGCTGAATGGCCTCCCTCTGTACTGTAGGGATTCTATGACTAGTAATCCAGAGCCCAGATACATGAATGGAGGAAGCTGGGCTCAGATCCCACCCTGGCAGCTGGTAGAATTTGAATGCAATTAATAAACCCGGAATACAAAAAGCTCATTTCAGTTATGGTGACCATAGAATCCCTACAGTACAAAAGGGGGCCATTCAGCCCATCAAGCCTGTACTGACAACAATTGCACCCAGACTCTATCCCTTAACCCCCACACACTTACAGTGCTAATCCCCTTGAAACTAGGGGCAATTTAGCATGGCCAATGCACCTAACAGGCACCTCTTTTGGGCTGTGGGAGGAAACCGGAGCACCCGGAGGAAACCCACATAACAAATACCCACATCCCATAAAAAAGAACAAATAATTCCACCCAAATGTGGACAGAGATATCAAAATAATATTCAAATGTCTGAAGTAAACCAAACAATCTTCTATCATTTTTGCCAAGCGAGGGATTAATTGTGGAGCAACTACTGAGGAGGTTTCTTATTTATTTAAAAAAAAATCAGGTTGCTGAGCTACCAAAGTGGACCGTCTCAGGTGACCTCCTTGACCCCTTGAAATGAAGGCCGGAATACTCTGACCTTGCCCACGGCTGGGATTTTCCAGTCCCGCTTCATTGAATGGAGTTTTGGCTGAGCGCCAAATTCTCCATTCTCGCTGGCAGCGGGGTGCGTGAGGCTGGAGAATCTAGCAAGAACTTCCACAATAAAGGTTTGGAAGCCCATGCTAATAACTCAAATGATCTCCGGGATGGGAAATCATCAGTAGTTAGAAGCGACTCCCCCACTGATAGCTTCATCCCTGCTGCCGTCAGACTTTTGAATGGACCTATCATGAAGTTGATCTTTCTCTACACCCTAGCTGTGACTGCAACACTACATTCTGGACTCCCTCCTTCCCTTCTCCTCTATGTACAGTATGAATGGTATGCTTTGTCTGTATAGCGCGCATTAAACAATACTTTTCACTGTAAATTCAATGCATGTGACAGTAATACATCAAATCCAATCCAATCAAACCAAACCAATATCAGCAACAAATATCCAACTGACAGGCCAAACTTTCAATTTGAATACAAACACGCTGGATGGTACAGGTTCCGTTCAAATTCCCTTTGTCCAGATCAATTTTCCACCAAAATTAAAAATGGAAACTGTTTGGAAAGCCCAGCAGCTTTGCTGGAGAGGGAAGCAGAGTTAATGGGCGGAATTTTCCCGTCCCACCCGCCAAGGGAATCATAGCGGACGGGACACGGACTGTGCAAAGGTTCATTGATCTGGGGCGGGATTTTCCGGCTTTGGGGTGGCCGGAAAATCCCGCCCAATGTTTTGAGTTGAATGTGACACGGAACTTTAGGTTCTGAAGGAGAATCATATTCGACTCGAAAGGTTACCTCTGTTCCTTTCTCCACAGAAGCTCGCCAGCCCTGCTGCATATTTTCCAGAACTTATTCTGTTCTTATTTCAGCTTCTGCAGTATTTTGCTTATTTCTACCGGCCTGTCTTGTCTCAATTCAGTGACTCCCGTTGAAGCATCAGACAGAGAGATAGAGAGTCAGATCGATAGGGATTAACGCCACAACAGGTCCTGGTCAGGATGAGGCCCTGTACTGTGTGAAGCCTGGCCAGAGAACCACAGTGTGTTACCTTCTACTCCCCAAGGAGAGAGAGACAGCAAGAGCCAAGTCTTGAAATATTGTTAATCTACCACGCATCATTGCCTCTGCTGACACCCATTAACTGCTCAATAAATCGATATGGACATTTACAGCTTAAACCCCGCTCCAGCAGTTTATCCTCCTGAACTCCATTGCCAAGGCTGACGTGAGATCGCCTGAAGGCACGTCATTCCCAAAATACCGGCCTAGCATTTTTGTCGAACTCCTCGACACATTGCCAATGACCTACCATAGCAGACAGGTGACAGCACATGATGGTTTGCGGATGACGATGATTTAGTCAAGGTGCAGGTGGACGGGGATAGTCAGAGGTGATTAAACATAGAAGCATAGAAAACTACAGCACAAAACAGGCCCTTCGGCCCCACAAGTTGTGCCGAACATATCCCTACCTTTTAGGCCTACCTATAACCCTCCATCCTATTAAGTCCCATGTACTCATCCAGGAGTCGCTTAAAAGACCCTATTGAGTTTGCCTCCACCACCACTGACGGCAGCCGATTCCACTCGCCCACCACCCTGTGTGTGAAAAACTTCCCCCTAACATTTCCCCTGTACCTACCCCCCAGCACCTTAAACCTGTGTCCTCTCGTAGCAGCCATTTCCACCCTGGGAAAAAGCCTCTGAGAGTCCACCCGATCTATGCCTCTCAATATCTTATATACCTCTATTAGGTCTCCTCTCATCCTACGTCTCTCCAAGGAGAAAAGACCGAGCTCCCTCAGGCTATCCTCATAAGGCATGCCACTCAATCCAGGCAACATCCTTGTAAATCTCCTCTGCACCCTTTCAATCTTTTCCACATCCTTCCTGTAATGAGGCGACCAGAACTGAGCACAGTACTCCAAGTGGGGTCTGACGAGGGTCTTATATAGCTGCATCATTATCCCCGGACTCCTGAACTCAATCCCTCGATTGATAAAGGCCAGCACACCATACGAGAAAGATATTTAGATAGTCAAAAATGTGATCATTGAGAGTATTGTGGTGTGAGGCAATAGGACGAGGAATCTTCACATCATTTGTTTATTAAATGACAGCAGCGAATCAATGCACATAAGCTCAACACTGATAGAATTCTTGTCCCTCTCCCTGGGAGGGCTTCTCCTTCCCGGACCCGCGTTCTGCTACTCTATAGGTCGAGATTTGCGTGCTCCGCACTGATAGGAATCGTGAACGATCACCCCTTAAGGGGGCCACACCGTCACAGGTGGCTACGCGGTGGCCCAGTGGTTAGCACTGCTGCCTCATAGAACCAGGGACCTGGGTTCGATTCCGGCCTTGGGTCACTGTCTGTGCGGAGGCTACACATTCTCCCCGTGTTTGGATGATGATGAGCCCCTCTCCTTGCTTTTCTTTTTGACAAAGTGTCAGAAGATCTAGAGAGAAAAGTTGGCCGTTCCTCTGGGAAGAAACAATGCCAGTTTTCAGTCAGAACCTGACATTTGGACCGGAATTCTCCGATGACATCTGTCCCACCACCGCTGCCAGCAGGAAGCAAGAATTTGGCGCTCAGCCAAGTCTCCAGTCAGTGCAGCGGGACTGGAGAATCCCAGCCTTGGCCACATTTTGGGTTAATTCCGTCCTGTGGCTTTTTGAAGAGAGCACAAACGGCGAGAGGTCAGCGGAGAGTTAATGGAGTGGCTGTTTGCGAACGTGATTGTTTGAGTTCTTTCCACAACAGGATCCCAACAGGATCCACAGTCAGATGACATCATCTGATGTGATGGTGAGTCATGCGCTTCGAGGGCACAATAAAGGATTGTAAAAACAAAATACTGCGGGTGCTGGAAATCTGAAATTAAAACTCAGCAGGTCTGGCAGCATCAGAAAAGAGAGAAACAAGGAGTTAACGTGTCAAGTCCAATCTGATTCCACTTCAGGATGAAGGGAAGTGCTGGGAGCTCGGGCCAACATCTGATACTCTCTTCACTTTACCCTGTCTGGAGATGGCCCTTTCAGTTTGTGTGAGTAAGTATTCTGTGCAGCTACAGATGGCTACAGACAGTTGAGGCTGTGTAGGGACATCCCTGGAGACATAGTGGGCAGGATTCTCCGATCTCATCCATACCCACCCCTCCCTGTCGCAAGTGAGGATGGAGAATTGAACATTCTGGCCAAAACTCCCTTCACTTTCAGCGGGAGCAGGGAATCCCAGCCTGTTAGAAGTTTACAACATTATGAGAGGCATGGATAGAATAGATAGTTAGAGTATGTTCTGGGGAGGGGAGGGGGCATAGGTTTAATGTAAAAGGGGGAAAGTTTAAAGGAGATGTGAGAGGCAAGTTTTTTTGCACACAGGGTGGTAAGTGCCTGGAATGCGCTGCCAGAGAAGGCGATGGAAGCAGATACAATAGCAACGTTTAAGAGGCATCTTGACAGATACATGAATAGGCAGAGAATAGAGGGACAGGGACCATGCAGAGGCAAAAGGTCTTTAGTTTAGAAAGGCATTGTGTGTCGGCACAGGCTGGGAGGGCCGAAGGGCCTGTTCCTGTGCTGTACTGTTCTTTGTTCTTTGAATGAGGACAGAGGATTTCAGTGCTTGGTTCCCAATCAACAGTCGCCATTTTGTCCATGGTGGATCTAAACTGTCAGGTATCGGGGCCAACGCAGCTCTTGCAGGTCTCTCCCTGGCTGTTAAGGAGCTTCTGTGACTGAAAGGTGAACTTACCAATTGAGCTGCACACAATACTTACTCACACAAACTGAAAGGGCTGCTAATTGGATGTACCTCTGGAGCCTTTGTCACCTGACCATAGAATCTCGACTGTGCAGAAGGAGGTCATTCTGCCCATCGAGTCTGCACTGACTCACTGAAAGAACAGCTTACGTAGCCCACTCCCCTGCCCTATCCCTGTAACTCCGTGCATTTACCATGGATAATCCACCTAACCCTCACATCTTTGGACACGAAGGGGTAATTTTGCAGGGCAAACTCCACACAGTCACCCGAGGCCGGAATTGAACCCAGGTCCCTGGCGCTGTGAGGCAGCAGTGCCAACCACTGTGCCACCCTTGACCTTCTACTTCCAACCGCCTCACCCAGTCGAACAGCCTTTCTTTCCCATTTCCAATATTTTCATAACTAATAAACAAAGACTTTTGAAGGAAACCAGAAGAAATGTACCTTCCTGTTGAAAGAAACCCCTGTGATCTTTTCCCCCCAGCACAATCCAAGAGATAACTCACCAAATGTGATGTTGAAATCTGCTCAGGCTTGCACCTTTAATGAGGTCTGAATGAAATCCCCCCCACCACCCCCCCCTCATAACCTCCACCATGTGCCAATCCTATTCCCAATTAAAATTAGTGTCTGGACTCACCCAAACTCCAGTTATATTCTACCTTTAATGGACTTAACGTCCCAAGAGAAATAGAATATCAGATGACAAGCATTGCAAGGGCAACCAAAGACTTACTGAAAGAGCAGGGGGACGTCAAGAATTCATAGAATCCCAACAGTGCAGACAGAGGCCGTTCGGCCCATTAAGTCTGTACCGACTCACTGAAAGAACATCTTACACAGGCCTACTCCCCTGCCCGATCCCTGTAACCCTGTGCATTTACTAAGGGGCAATTTAGCATGGCCAATCCACCTGGAATGGTACGTAAGGCAGGGTGGCGCGGTAGGGTGGCACGGTAGCACAGTGGTTAGCACTGCTGCTTCACAGTGCCAGGGTCCTGGGTTCGATTCCCGGAGTTGGACATTCTCCCTGTGTCTGCGTGGGTTTCCTTCGGGTGCTCCGGTTACCTCCCGCATTCTGAAAGACATGCTGGCTAGGTGCATTGACCCGAACAGGTGCCTGAGTGTGGCGACTCGGGGAATTTCACAGTAACTTCATTGCAGTGTTAATGTCAGCCTTACTTGTGACTAATAAATATACTTTACTTACTTTACTTTACTAACCTGCACATCTTTGGACACCAAGGGGCAATTTAGCATGGCCAATCCAACTAATCTGCACATCTTTGGACACTAAGGGGCAATTTAGCATGGCCAATCCACCTAACCTGCACATCTTTGGACTGTGGGAGGAAACCGGAGCACCCAGAGGAAACCCACGCAGACACGGGGAGAATGTGCAAACTCCACACAGGCAGTTACACAATGCCGGAATTGTACCCGGATCCCTGGTGCTGTGAGGCAGCAGTGCTAACCACTGTGCTGCCTTTTTTTTTAGAACAGAATGGTTTGGAGGCACTCGATTGTGTCTGCACTGCAACTCTTGTCTTCAGAGCTGCAGGAAGGATGGGCAGGAGTCATTGAAATCCTAAGGTGTCAACACCTCCCCCTCGTCACAGTCCCTCAGCGCCGGCCACAAGTGCTTTCAGAGGTGGTAAACAAGTGAGAAGTAAATACTTGTCACATTGCCAGGAACATGTCGGTCTCCATGACTGGACCCCTTCCACCAGTCTGGGTTCAGTTAGTGAGTCTGAGACAAGTCTTTCATGAGCTGAAGTAAATGGAAGATTACTGTTCTGAATCAACCATTGTGACTTTCAATTCCCTTCCCTCATTCACATGGCTAGCTTCTCCTTAAATACATCTTAAATATGGGCGCCACGGTGGCACAGTGGTTAGCGCTGCTGCCTCACAGCGCCAGGGATCCGGGTTCGATTCCTGGCTTGGGTCACTGTCTGTGTGGAGTTTGCACATTCTCCTCGTGTCTGCGTGGGTTTCCCTCCGGGTGCTCTGGTTTCCTCCCACAGTCCAAAGATGTGCGGGTTATGTTGATTGGCCATGCTAAACTGCTCCTTAGTGTCAGGGGGACTAGCTAGGGTAAATACATGAGGTTTTGGGGGTAGGGCCTGAGTGGGATTGTTGTTGGTGCCGACTCAATGGGCTGAATGGCCTCCTTCTGCACTGTAGGATTCTATGATTCTATCTATATTGTTCGCTTCAAGCATTCCCTATGGGAGTGAGTTAGTCACAGATGAAGTTTTACAGCACAGAAAGAGGCCCTTCGGCCTATCGTGTTTGTGCTGGCTATCAAGCATCTATCACTTCCAATCCCAATTTCCAGCACTTGGTCCGCAGTCTTGTATTCTATGATGTTTCAGATGCTCATCTAACTCCCACCACTCTCTGGGTAAAGAAGTTTCTCCTGAATTCCCGATTGGATTTCTTATATTGAGAACCTCTAGTTCTGCCCTTCCTCACATGAGGAAATATTCTCTCGATATCCACGCCATCAAAACCTTTCCCCATTCGAAAGACCTCTCTGAGGCCACATCTCAGTCATTTATCCAGCCAATTAATCCTTTCCTGATACATAAACCCACGCATATCTGGGATCATGCTTGAGAATCCTCTGCAGTGCCTCTATATCCTATTTTTAGGACCTGTTCTGCACACAGTGTTCTCTACGTGTGGTCTAATCAAGGGTTAGATACAGGTTGAGCAATAACTTCTTAATCCTATTCCTCCAGGAATAAAACCAGTGCTTGGTTTGCTTGTTATGACCTTCTCTAGAACCTGTTAAAATTAGACATCAGGCTGTGTTGGAGACCTTTCTACAGCGGGGTCAGAGTTTGAAATGAGCACAGACCCCTTGTCCTCAAGCCTGTCCATATGGGGGCTTTGCGGTTACACGAATCATTCAACCGTTACGATCATAGAGTCTAACTTCCCAATAGGAATAAACAGTTTGACCAATATTCTATTTCACTACTTCTACTGACATTCCATTTTAAGGTATACAACACCAGTTTGGACCTGTATTCCCATTTCTCATTGGTAATACTTTTATCCTTCTGGGTTGGGGCTGATTAACAGAAGGTCATACTATTATGTTAGGAAGGTCTTGTGGCGCAGTGGGGTTAGCGTCCCTGCCTCTGAGCCAGAAGCTCCGGGTTCGAGTCCCATCCCAGGACTTGATGGCCGAAGAAGGTGCGTTCGTAATGCCGCCTAATGGGTTGAGTGTTAAAATCCTTCCAAACACGCCAATGGTTGGTGGTAAGAGTGGGAGAGACTCTTGGTCAGCCACGCTTGATGTAGAGTGGCGCCAATCAAGCTATAAGCCCCTGGTGACAGACTAGTGACCTGTTCCGGGAATTACTAGCTATGGAAACAGACGGGTGTGCTACTAGGTGTGTGAAGAGAAGGCTGAGACAGACCGATTTTTAAGGGAATCTAGGATTCTGGGGATAAATCAGGAAGGTGAAGTTGAGGATTATCACTTCAGGTCAGTTATGATCTCACTGAATAGCAGAGCAGACTCGATGGGCTGAATGGCCTACTTCTGCTCCTATGCTTTATGGTCTAACCCCAATTCAAAGTTAAAGTTTATTTATTAGTCACAAGTAAGGCTTACATTAACACTGCAATGAAGTTACTGTGAAAACCCCCTAGTCGCCACACTCCGGCCCCTGTTCAGATACACTGAGGGAGAATTTAGCACGGCCAATGCACCTAACCAGCACGTCTTTCAGACTGTGGGAGGGAACCGGAGCACCCGGAGGAAACCCACGCAGACACGGGGAGAACGTGCAAACTTTGCACAGAGCCAAGCCAGGAATCGAACCCGGGTCCCTGGCGCTATGAGGCAGCAGTGCTAACCACTGTGCCGCCGTGCCGCCCCCTCCCTTCCATCTCATCTCATCTCCCTCTCATCTTCCCTCCCTGTAGCCACATCCAACTCCTCGCTCGTTGTCGTGACCTCTTTCTCTATTTTTCTAACATTACATCATTCTTTCGCTTCTTCACTTTTTATACCTGCCGGGGCAGTTGCCAAGGAGCCCCTCCCGAATCGTCAAAATGCACCAAATGTTGGCAGCTGGCACCCCCTTCAGTGAGGGTATTGAACGAGCTGAACAAATATATTCCTCCCCTTCACCAATCTTCATTTCACGTCTCAAATTTGGGAACTTTGAGTGGTTTAATTGTGCAGTGGATGCAAAAAACGCACAGCAGGAGACAGAAGGTCTTTGCTGGCACGATCAGAGGGGTGCGCAGATCAAAGGGATGACTGATCGGATTTGGTAGATTCCTTGTAGACAACAGCCTTGCTAAGGAGTACATCTATGAAGCATGTGGGTGTGACATCTCCAACAACCACCCACAGTACACAGAGTGTGAAGAAATATAACGTTCTCACAATATTCATGAAGTAACTCCTCCGAGGCCAGTGTCCCTCAACCAGATTCCCTTTATTTACAAACATATCTCCACTCCTAAGGGTGCTTCAGGTACAAGGTGTGTCAGAGAGTCAGTCGCCCTGACACTCCCCAATATATACGCAAGTGAGACTCCCTGATTGGGCAGGCAATCATTACCTTGGGAGCTCATACTCCAAGAGGCCCACCTCATGGGCCTCAGTGAGATCATTACAATTCAGTTGAGGAGCACATTGAAGCAATTGTGATGATCAACTGTAATTCAACTGGATATTTCAAAGAAGACACAGGACTTGAACAAATTCCTTTTGTTTGCATAGAACGCATCCTTCTTTATGAATAGAAGTTGCCTCCAGCAAGTGTAAATAAGCCAAAGATCTTTTCTGCACCTGTTTTCAATTACCCATAACTTGGGGAGCCTATCGTACCCCTTTACTTGCTCCACAGCAACACTTTGACCAATGGTTAGCATAGTGGTTAACATGGCTGCCTCACAGTGCCAGGGGCCCAGGTTCCATTCCAGTCTGTCTGTGTGGAGTTTGCATGTTCTCCCTGTCTGGGTTTCCTCCGGGTGCTCCGGTTTCCTCCCACAGTCCAAAGATTTGTGGATGAGGTTGATTGGGGCATGCTAAATTGCCCCTTAGTGTCTGGGGGACTATCAGGATAAATGCATGGGGTTACAGGGTAGGGTCTGGGTGGGATTGTTGTTGGTGCAGGCTCAATGGGCTGAATGGCCTCTTGCTTCACTGTAGGGACTCTATGATTCAATCAGAGTTGACTTGCCAACTAATCAATACCCTTTCTTCCTGTAGTATAAATTGCCGTGACTGCTTGAAATTTGGCATTCTTGTGTTTGTCCTGATGAGTGCAAGAAGAGAAACTTCAGCCATATGTCTCCTTTGCCCACAATATTCAACTTCTGTACTATCAATCCAGCAATGAGATTGCCTCACACCCCCTGCTGTTAATTTTTATTAAAAGGCCCTTTGTTAACCTGATGCTTTTTCCATGCATGCATTGCAGTGATGGCAGAATTTCATTGGTTAAGAAGTATTTTGGAACATCCTGAGGAGACGAAAGACATGAAAGGTGCTACACAAATGAAAGTTCTTTCACCTGCTTCTAAAAATTACCAGGCCCCAACTCAATGCTTGCTCCACTTATATCATGGACCTTAAATATTCCAATGATTCCCAAAAAATAAAATGATCTGAGCGTCAGAGTCTGTTTGGGGGGGAGGAGTTCCTTTGAATATAAGAGAGTTAGGGCAGCATGGTGGCACAGTGATTAGCACTGCTACCTCACAGTGCCAGGGACCCAGGTTCCATTCCAGTCTGTCTGTGTGGAGTTTGCACCTTCTCCCTGTGCCCGGGTTTCCTCCGGGTGCTCTGGTTTCCTCCCACAGTCCGAAAGACGTGCTGGTTAGTTAAAGTTAATTTTATTAGTCACAAGTAAGGCTTACATTAACACTGCGATCAAGTTACTGTGAAATTTCCCAGGTCGCCACAGTCTGGCGCCTGTTCGAGTCAATGCACCCTAACCAGCACGTCTTTCGGAGTGTGGGAGGAAACCAGAGCACCCGGAGGAAACCCATGCAGACATGGGGAGAATGTGCAGACTCCGCACAGACAGTGACCCAAGCCAGGAATCGAACCCGGGTCCCTGGCGCTGTGAGGCAGCAGTGCTAACCACTGTGTCACCGTGCATTTAGCATTGGCCGTGCTAAATTCTCCCTCAGTGTACCCGGACAGGCACCGGAGTGTGACGACTCGGGGATTTTCACAGTAATTTCATTGCAGTGTTAATGTAAGCCGACTTGTGACTAATAAATAAAAATAACAAGATACAGATTCGAGCGCAGCCCTGCATTCCTCACTAACCTGTGAGATCAGCACATAACATCCTGCACGGTCACATGAACCTCCAAATCCGTGCCAGTCCAGTCACGAGGCCTGTAAACAGTAGCACTTATCCAAACATACTGCTGAACTATCAGTACAATAAACAGCTCTGCTGACTCAGAGAATGGAATTGTGTGCTTGGCAAAGCGCGCACTGAGTAAAGGGCCGAATCTTCGTCATCCGAGGGACAAAGTGAGGGATAGCACAAGGATGCCAATGGAATCTAACAGCAACCTCTGCCTGGCTGTGAAAGCCAAATACTTTAACAATGCCGCCACTGTATCATTGCGTCGTGACAGCTTTTTTTTCCCGTGCTGAGTGGATGGTTTCCTTTCCCTTTCTCTGCAACTGCACCAAAAAAGGTTTGCCCAGGATTATTGGGCGGTTTCTAAGATACATTTACATCTGAATACAGTAGCCATCTTAAAGAAAAGTAAATAGATAAATTGCAAAAGGTCCAAATAGCCTTCCACATGCAACGTGATCAGATAACATGGGCATTTGTTGGAAAATGCACTACATTGTCCATGCAGACACTTTGCTTTTCCCTGTTAGCGTCACTGCATAATATTCAGTAATGATGTGGAGATGCCGGCGTTGGACTGGGGTAAACACAGTAAGAAGTTTAACAACACCAGGTTGAAGTCCAACAGGTTTACTTAAAATGAACCTGTTGGACTTTAACCTGGTGTTGTTAAACTTCTTACTAATATTCAGTAAGTCATGGGATCCTACAGTGCAGAAGGAGGCCATTTGGCAACTCGACTCTACACCAATCACAATCCCACCGATACCCTATCCCCATAACCCCATGCATTTACCCTAGCTAGTCCCCCTGACATGAAGGGCAATTTTAGCACGGCCAATCCACCTAACCTGCACATCTTTGGAGAGTGGGAGGAAACCGGAGCACCCGGAGGAAACCCACGCAAACACGGGGAGAATGTGCAAACTCCACGTAGACAGTGACCCAATCCGGGAATCGAATCCGGATCCTGGCGCTGTGAGGCAGCAGTGCTATACATATTATGTATATTCAGTTCCTCACACACTGACCCGTAATATTGCACAGTTCCTCACACACTGACCCATAATATTACTTAGTTCCTCGCACGCTGACCCGTAATATTACACAGTTCCTCACACACTGACCCGTAATATTATACAGTTCCTCACACACTGACCCGTAATATTACACAGTTCCTCACACACTGACCCGTAATATTGCACAGTTCCTCACACACTGACCCATAATATTACTTAGTTCCTCGCACGCTGACCCGTAATATTACACAGTTCCTCACACACAGACCCATAATATTATACAGTTCCTCACACACTGACCCATAATATTATACAGTTCCTCACACACTGACCCATAATATTATACAGTTCCTCACACACTGACCCATAATATTATACAGTTCCTCACACACAGACCCATAATATTATACAGTTCCTCACAGACTGATCCATAATATTATACAGTTCCTCACACACTGACCCATAATATTATACAGTTCCTCACAGACTGATCCATAATATTATACAGTTCCTCACACACTGACCCATAATATTATAACTGTAATACGGGTAATATTACAGATGCCCAACTTACCCATGTAACTGTCTAAATGCTTTTTAAAAGACAAAATTGTACCCGCCCCTCCTACTGCCTCAAAAGGTCGTGAATGTAGCCCAATCCATCATGCAAATCAGCCCCCCATCCATTGACTCTGTCTACACTTCCTCGGCAAAGCAGGAAGCATAATTAAGGATCCCACGCACCCCGGACATTCTCTCCTCCACCTTCTTCTATCGGGAAGAAGATGCAAAAGTCTGAGGTCACGTACCAACCGACTCAAGAACAGCTTTTTCCCTGCTGCCATCTGACTTTTGAATGGACCGACCTTGCATTGAATTGATCTTTCCCCACACCCTAGCTGTGGCCATAACACCACATTCTGCACTCTCTCCTTTCCTTCTCTATGAACGGTATGCTTTGTCTGTATAGCGCGCAAGTAACAATACTTTTCACTGTATTACAATACATGTGACAATAATAAATCAAATCACCACCATCTGAGTGAAAACATTGCCCATCTGGACCCGTTTGTATCTCTCCCCTCTCACCTGAAACCTATGCCCTCTCGTTTTAGACTCTCCTACCTTGGTTAAGAGACAGTTCCCACTGGCCAGCTCTCCCGATGTTTGAGTTTACTTTTAACAAATGTAAAAGTTTGTTTAACAGAAAGTTCTCATATTCTGATATCTGTCTTGTGTCAGTATTACACAGCCTTGTTCTCTGAACCATTGTCAATCTCCTTCATAGAAATATTCTTTGCAGACTTGGCCTGTAAGCAGTAGAAAACAACATGGCTCTCCCAATGTCTGAAAAATCTGGACATTAGCACCGTACCTTTTTAAAACAAGCGGGGTTTTCATGAGTAGATAAGCCTTGTCACATCATTCACAGTTTGTCAGTATACCCTGGGGGAGAAAGAGAATGGATTTAGTTCACAATTATCAATGGGGAAGTTGAACCTTCGTCCCATCTCCAACCTCCATTTCCTCCCAAAGGTCTTTGCTCGCAATCTCATTACCCAATTGCAATTCTTGTTCTTTCCCTGTCCACCGAGTGACACCTTTCCATGGTATAGATATCTTCATCATCGCAGAGTGACAGAACTCGGGAGTGTTCACCCTCTGCATCCTATCCATATCCTTTCAACAGGCAACCATGTCACCTCCCTCCTCCCTCTCTTCTTCCCTCCTCCCTCTCTCTCTCTCCTCAGCCCTCTCTCCCTCCTCCCTCTCTCCTTCCTCCTCCCTCTCTCCCTCCTCCTCCACCTCTCCTCCTCCTCCACCTCTCCTCCTCCTCCACCTCACTCTCCTTCCTCTCTCCTTCATCCTCCCTCTCTCTCTCCTCAGCCCTCTCTCCCTCCTCCATCTCTCCTCCCTCCTCCCTCTCTCTCTCCTCAGCCCTCTCTCCCTCCTCCCTCTCTCCTTCCTCCTCCCTCTCTCCTTCCTCCTCCACCTCCTCCTCCTCCACCTCTCCTCCTCCTCCACCTCGCTCTCCTTCCTCTCTCCTTCATCCTCCCTCTCTCCCTCCTTTCTCTCTCCCTCTTTCCCTCCTCCTCCTCCCCCCTCTCTCCCTCCTCCTCCCTCTTTCTCCCTCTCTCCCTCTTCCTCCCTCCTCCATCTCAAAGTCCATTCCACCCTGCCATTTTTTTAGGCAGACCAATTAAACTAAATTAACCAAACTGAAGGCCAAAGCAAGACGGGCAGCCCCTTTATCGGGGAACCGCCCACGGCAAAAACAGAGCAGAAATGAAACTTAAAACATCAAATCAAAGTTTGATTAACACACTCCAGTTCCTATGAAGCCCAACGGGTGTGAAAGGCCTCAATGGTGACCGTGGATACCGCACTCCTGGGACACCCAGTCATGAATGTAGCCGTGCTAGAGAGGCAGACAGTCAGATTAGACGACCCGGTGGCACAGTGGTCAGCACTGCTGCCTCACAGCGCCAGGAACCCGGGCTCGATTCCCGGCTTGGGTCACTGTGTGTGTGGAGTTTGCACGTTCTCCCCGTGTCTGCGTGGGTTTCCTTCGGGTGCTCCGGTTTCTTCCCACAGTCCAAAAGATGAGCAGGTTAGGTGGATTGGCCGTGCTAAATTGCCCCTTAGTGTCAGAGTGGGGGATTAGTGGGGTAAATACATGGGATTTCAGGGACAGGGCCTGGGTAAGATGAGTTAGTGCAGAGTCAATGGGCCGAATGGCCTCCTTCTTCACCTGTAGGGATTCTATGATATGATTCTATGACCCCCTCGGTTATCCACTGACTGGACCTTTTGATGGTGAGTTTGACCAGGCTCATGAGGAAGTCCTCCAGCTTCTCCACCCTCCTGTCTGCACCAGGTGTCATCTCGCCCTGCCGACCAGTGTGAGGGAGCAAACGGCCTCACTGGTTTAGTCGCAGCGAAACTCCTGAGGCCACCAGGTGGCTTTCCAGCTACTTGTGAAGATGTTTGGAGACTGATCGAGAGCATCTTCAATCACATTTGTGAAGCCAAGCAAGAGTGTCTCACATAGGAGGTGGGCGTGGAACAGGGCGAGAAGGAGCTGAGAGGAGAGGTACCAGGAGACTATGGCCGGCATTTTCTGGTCTCGATCGACACCCCTCACCACCACCACCACCCCCCCCCCCCCCCCCACAGCCCCCGGCAACCACTGGTAATGAGAATCCGGCACTCAGCCAAATCTCCATTCACCCACAGCGGGATCGGAGAATCCCAGCCATGGACAAGGTCAGAGAATTCCAGCGTGATCACCATGTTGAGTTTTTGGGAGGATGCGGAAGGATCTAGAACCAAAGTGCCGACATTCTTGATCACTTTGAAATTCCCCCTTAGGCAAGATGCCGGAGCGATGCTTAGACCCGGAAAGAAACAATTGGCGGGATTTTCCAGCCGCGCTCACCCCAAAACCGGAAAATCCCACCCGAGGCCAACGGACCTCTGCCTGGTCTGCCCCCACCCCGCCCGCTACGATTCCCGTGGCGGGCGGGATGGGAAAATTCCCCCTGATGTGTCGAAGGAAATGAATCTCCAGGATGTGCCTGACGTAAACAAACCACGTGATCATCGAAACCTGGGAAAGGATTTTGAGAAACCCAAGAATCCCAAGTAAAAACTCAAAATTTGACCTGTTCATTCATCACCAACCATCGCTCGAACTGCACACCTGAGCACACCCTGAAGCTAATGGACGGGATTTTATGGCCTCACTTGTCCTGAAGCCATAAAGCCCTGCCCGAGGTCCTCAGACCTTTACATGGTCCGCCCCTCGCCTGCTCCGATTCCCATAGCGGGCGGGACGATAAGATTCCGGCCAATATGTCTGTGTTAGTCCTGGGCATAAAACATCCCCCCCCCTCCCCCCCTGCCCCTCCCCCACTCTCCCGCTTTAACAATCATCTCATTAAACAAGATAGCAGGCATAAAGTCACTGAGGCCTAAGGCCTTCAACTCCAATCTGCATTAATCTGAAAAACATTAAAATCTTCTTTCGGGCACATCCTAATCAGAGTCATCTGAGATTTGAGTGAAAACATCTGTAAACAAATAGGTTTTAGTTTCTCCTTAGGCCAGGGTCAATGAAGATGGAAAACGCCTCAGCTGGGCTGAGTTGTTCCAGCTCACTCCTCAAACCATAAGGAGCGGCACGGTAGCACAGTGGTTAGCACTGCTGCTTCACAGCTCCAGGGTCCTGGGTTCGATTCCCAGCTGGGTCACTGTCTGTGTGGAGTTTGCACATTCTCCTCGTGTCTACGTGGGTTTCCTCCGGGTGCTCCGGTTTCCTCCCACAGTCCAAAGATGTGCGGGTTAGGTTGATTGGCCATGCTAAAATTGCCCCTTAGTGTCCGGAGGTGCGTAGGTTAGAGCGATTAGCGGGTAATATATGTAGGGATATGGGAGTAGGGCCTGGGTGGGATTGTGGTCGGTGCAGACTTGATGGGCCGAATGGCCTGTTTCTGCACTGTAGGGTTTCTATGATTTCTATTCTATGATTTCTATAAGACCATGAGACCATAAGATATAGGAGGAGAATTAGGCCATTCGGCCCATCGAGTCTGCTCCCCCATTCGATTATGGCTGACAAGTTTCTCATCCCCATTCTCCCGCCTTTTCCCCGGAACCTTTGATCCCCTTATTGATCAATAACCTATCTATCTCTGTCTTAAAGCAGTGGTTAGCACTGCTGCCTCACAGCACCAGGGACCCGGGTGCGATTCCCGGCTTGGGTCACTGTCTGTGTGGAGTTTGCACGTTCTCCCCATGTCTGCGCGGGTTTCCTCCGGGTGCTCCGGTTTCCTCCCACAGACGTGCTGGTCAGTGTACCCGAACAGGCACCGGAATGTGGCGACTAGGGGAATTTCACAGTAACTTCATTGCAGTGTTAATGTAAGCCTTACTTGTAACTAATAAATAAACTTTCAACTCGAACGTTTTTTAAATACATTCAATGACCTGGCCTCCACAGCCCCTCTGTGGCAATGAATTCCACAGATTCACCACACTCTCTGGCTGAAAAAACTCCTCCTCATCTCGGTTCTAAAGGGTCGCCCCTTTACTCTGAGGCTGTGCCCTCAGATCCTAGTCTTTGCTGCTAATGGAAACATCTTCCTCACATCCACTCTATCCAGGCCTCTCAGTATTCTGTAAGTTTCACCCTTCTAAACTCCATCGAGTACAGACCCAGAGTCCTCAAACGCTCCTCATTCATCAAGGCCTTCACTCCAAAAGACCCATTATCGACCACCCAGCCTCCAGCGAGGCATCCAAGGTTTGTCACGAGAGGCAGTTGTCCAGGTGACACCCTGCCCTGCTGCACTTCCCGACAACCCAGGGCAAGCCCAAGTTGGTGAGAACTCAGAGGACGGAGCTCCACAGCTGAAACATGAGGGGAAACTGTTCACTGGAGGGGAAATAAAAGGCAAGGGTTTACCTGCAAATCCGTTCCTTATTTCGATCTGCGGCTGGAGCCTGGGCCCACACACTGATGAGAGGCCTTTCAGCTGTCATGATGCCCGAGCAGAATGGTGATGCGCCCAGGCTTTGTTGCTTCTCTAGATTGTTCTCGTTGCTATTCCTGAGCAGCTTTTAAAAAAAACTGTTCTGGAACAACATCGCCACGGCAACAAGCGGGGCTTACCTGACAGCACTCTGAATAATTCAGCAGAGCTGCCAGCACAGTTCAATGAACAATGATATGACAACACACACACAAAAACACACACACACACAAGTATGTTGATTGGTACAAAAGTGCCGAAAGAACCAGTCGACTGTGATGTTCGTTCAAAGTGATGGGCAATTTGGTTTCCTCGTAGTGAAGGGGCCTCTTCTTTCTTTCGATTGCTCCAATGATGCAGGGAGCCACGAGGTATAAGAGTGCTATTCTTTCTGTAGTTGGTGGTGGGCGGCACGGTGGCACAGTGGTTAGCACTGCTGCCTCACACTGCCAGGGACCCGGGTTCGAATCCCGGCTTGGGTCACTGTCAGTGCGGAGTCTGCACGTTCTCCCCGTGTCTGTGTGAGTTTCCTCCGGGTCCTCTGGTTTCCTCCCACAGTCCGAAAGGTGTTCTGGTTAGGGTGCATTGGCCATGCTAAATTCTCCCTCAGTGCACCCGAACAGGCGCCAGAGTGTGGCGACCGGGGGATTTTCACAGTAACTTCATTGCAGTGTTAATGTAAGCCTACTCGTGACTCATAAATAAACTTTTTTTACTTTACTTTAACATGTTGCATCGATATGGCCAGCACAAGAAACAAACTGATTGCACAAACTTAAAACGATAATACCACGAAGCCATCGCCTTCCCAGAATGCCAGCAGGAATCGCTCACCACTTGTTTCCAAAAATGGAAACCCACCATGATGTCCACGCCAGGGGCTCGGAGGTGAATATAGACCCCAGGTGGTGAGGGATATGACTGGGCAGTACCCTGGCATAGCCACCTGGAACCCTGGCAGTTCCCAGGTGGTGGAGCTTCTAGGAGACACCATGGGAGGGGATGGGGGGGTGGGGGAGGGGGTCCCATTATGTGGGGATGTTGGTGGAGGCTTTGAATGGGGGTGCCCTGATGTTGGAGAGAATGTGGGGGGTTGGGCTGGATCACCTTAATCCCTGCGTGGTGTGGGGGCAGAGAGGTGACCCGACCACTGGGTGGTTGGCGGGGGGATGGGGTTGGGGGGGGGGGGGTTGACCCTCTGCGTTGGAGGGGTTGGGGGGTAAAATCCGACCCATCTCCATCCACCACATCCTTTCCCTATCAAACCCTTTGAATAGTCTTAAAAATCTCCACCCTTCAATCTTGTCTTTTCAAAAGAAAAAGTTACAACTTATTCAAACTCTCATTTTAGGTCTTCAGTTCGAACGAGACTTGTATGTTTTTTTTTAGAACGGGAGCGAAAGTTAGTTTTAGATACAGAACCAAAGTATTTCCTTCAGATTATCATCCATTGTATGGGATGCTCCCTGGGGTTGGTATCTCACGGAATTTATTCCACTCTAAAATCCAAAACACACAGAGGACATGGAGAAACCCTTTCATGTCTGGACAAAGCAGATTCCACTTAGCTTGCTGCTTCCTTAGCAAGAGCCACCTTAACACATAATTAAAGCCCTCTTTTCCCCTGCTAATTATGGTTGGAGACTCCGAGGCAGTGGTGGGCAACCTGCAACCCAGGGAGCACATGCGGTCCATCTGAGTCGGCCCCACAAAACACTTTGTTGACTGTTCCCCATGCGCAGGGTTGCCACATTCCGCTGATTTCCGACCACATCGTTTTTCTTCCGACCGGTATGACTCAAGTGAATCGCAAGTAAAGCAAGGGCAAGTGAAGTGAGCTGCGTGCTGATTGCTGACAACATTCACTGCTCCTGCTCTGATCGCGTCCGCAAGAAACTACAAAGAGTTATGAATGTAGCCCAGTCCATCACTCAAACTCCCATCCATTGCTTCTGTCTACACTTCCCGCTGCCTCGGGAAAAGCAGCCAGCATAATCAAGGACCCCACACACCGTGGACAATCTCTCTTCCACCTTCTTCCGTCGGGAAAAAGATACAAAAGTCTGAAAACACACACCTATTGACTCAAGAACAGTTTCTTCCCTGCTGCCATCAGACTTTTGAATGGACTTACCTTACATTGAGTTGATCTTCCTCAACACCCTAGCTATGGCTGCAACACTGCATTCTGCACCCTCTCATTTCCTTTTCTATGAAGGGTATGCTTTGTCTGTATAGCACGCAGGAAACAATACTTTTCACTGTATGTTAATACATGTGACAATAATAAATCAAATCAAACAATCAGAAAATACTGGATGATTCAGACTCAGCAGCGTCAGTGGAGAGAACAAGCTCATGAATATTGGAGATCAGGATAGAGTTGGCCAGCACTGACTGAACATGTTGTTGGATATTCCACCACATGACAGACCACACTGCGAGTTATCTCACCCCCCACCGTTACCAATGGTTACTCAGTGCATCCACCCTCACATTTCCCAAGGTCTGTTTGAAATCGACAAAATTCCTCCCAATTCAACTGGGTGAATCCGGTCTGAAGAAAAATAGCCCGGTTCCCAGCCCCTAAAAGTTTTACTGAATAAAAACTAAATTGATGAAAGATGGTGAATAAAAACGGATTTTCCCAGTGATGTCGGAGGGACTGCAGAGTTGAGAGGGGATACTTTCTTATTTCTGTGTTTAGACTAGAGATTTCCAGAATTGGACATGTTGCAGGTCACTGATCGCTTGAGAGAAAGTGGATGGGTTTGAGGAGGACATTTACTCACACTCACACTCACACTCACACTCACACTCACATTGACTTTCACTGGGATACGGGTTCCACACACACTGACTCTCACTGGGGTACGGGTTCCACACACACTGACTCTCACTGGGGTACGGGTTCCACATGTACTGACTCACTGGGATATGGGTCCCACACGCACTGACTCTCATTGGGGTATGGGTCCCACACACACTGACTCTCACTGGGGTACGGGTCCCACACACACTGACTCTCACTGGGATATGGGTCCCACACGCACTGACTCTCAATGGGGTATGGGTTCCACACACACTGACTCTCACTGGGGTACGGGTCCCACACACACTGACTCTCACTGGGATATGGGTCCCACACGCACTGACTCTCAATGGGGTATGGGTTCCACACACACTGACTCTCACTGGGGTACAGTTCCACACACACTGACTCTCACTGGGGTACGGGTTCCACACACACTGACTCTCACTGGGGTACGGGTCCCACACGCACTGACTCTCATTGGGGTATGGGTCCCACACACATCGACTCTTACTGGGATATGGGTCCCACACGCACTGACTCTCAATGGGGTATGGGTTCCACACACACTGACTCTCACTGGGGTACAGTTCCACACACACTGACTCTCACTGGGGTACAGTTCCACACACACTGACTCTCACTGGGATATGGGTCCCACACGCACTGACTCTCAATGGGGTATGGGTTCCACACACACTGACTCTCACTGGGATATGGGTCCCACACACACTGACTCTCACTGGGATACGGGTCCCACACACACTGACTCTCACTGGGGTACGGGTTCCACATGTACTGACTCACTGGGATATGGGTCCCACACACACTGACTCTCACTGGGGTACGGGTCCCACACACACTGACTCTCACTGGGATATGGGTCCCACACGCACTGACTCTCAATGGGGTATGGGTCCCACACACACTGACTCTCACTGGGATATGGGTCCCACACACACTGACTCTCAATGGGGTATGGGTCCCACACACACTGACTCTCACTGGGGTACGGGTTCCACATGTACTGACTCACTGGGATATGGGTCCCACACGCACTGACTCTCATTGGGGTATGGGTCCCACACACACTGACTCTCACTGGGATATGGGTCCCACACACACTGACTCTCACTGGGGTACGGGTCCCACACACACTGACTCTCACTGGGGTACAGTTCCACACACATTGACTCTCACTGGGATATGGGTCCCACACGCACTGACTCTCAATGGGGTATGGGTTCCACACACATTGACTCTCACTGGGGTACGGGTCCCACACGCACTGACTCTCAATGGGGTACGGGTTCCACACACACTGACTCTCACTGGGGTATGGGTCCCACACACATCGACTCTTACTGGGATATGGGTCCCACACACATCGACTCTTACTGGGGTACGGGTCCCACACGCACTGACTCTCAATGGGGTATGGGTTCCACACGCACTGACTCTCAATGGGGTATGGGTTCCACACGCACTGACTCTCAATGGGGTATGGGTTCCACACACATTGACTCTCACTGGGGTACGGGTCCCACACGCACTGACTCTCAATGGGGTATGGGTTCCACATGCACTGACTCTCAATGGGGTATGGGTTCCACACACATTGACTCTCACTGGGGTACGGGTCCCACACGCACTGACTCTCAATGGGGTATGGGTCCCACACGCACTGACTCTCAATGGGGTATGGGTCCCACACACACTGACTCTCACTGGGATATGGGTCCCACACACACTGACTCTCACTGGGATATGGGTCCCACACACATTGACTCTCACTGGGATATGGGTCCCACACGCACTGACTCTCAATGGGGTATGGGTTCCACACACATTGACTCTCACTGGGATATGGGTCCCACACACACTGACTCTCATTGGGGTATGGGTTCCACACGCACTGACTCTCACTGGGATATGGGTCCCACACACACTGACTCTCACTGGGATATGGGTCCCACACGCACTGACTCTCATTGGGGTATGGGTCCCACACACATCGACTCTTACTGGGATATGGGTCCCACACGCACTGACTCTCAATGGGGTATGGGTTCTACACACACTGACTCTCACTGGGGTGCGGGTTCCACACACACTGACTCTCACTGGGGTACAGTTCCACACACACTGACTCTCACTGGGGTACAGTTCCACACACACTGACTCTCACTGGGATATGGGTCCCACACGCACTGACTCTCAATGGGGTATGGGTTCCACACACATTGACTCTCACTGGGGTACAGTTCCCTACACACTGACTTAAATAACATGCCAAAAATTGATGACATGAAGGCTATGGCAGGTGAGGACCTAGAAACTATCATTATCATGAAAGAGGTAGTGTTGGACAAGTTAATGGGGCTAAAGGTAGACAAGTCTCCTGGTCCTGATGGAATGCATCCCAGGGTACTAAAAGAGATGGCGGGAGAAATAGCAAATGCACCAGTGGTAATTTACCAAAATTCGCTGGACTCTGGGGTGGTTCCCGCAGATTGGAAAACAGCAAATATGACCCCACTGTTTAAAAAAGGAGGCAGACAAAAGGCGGGTAACTATAGGCCGGTTAGCTTAACTTCTGTAGTAGGGAAAATGCTTGAATCTATCATCAAGGAAGAAATAGCGAGACATCTGGATATAAATTGTTCCATTGGGAAGACGCAGCATGGGTTCTTGAAGGGAAGGTCATGTTTAACTAATTTGGTGGAATTCTTTGAGAACATTACATGTGCAGTGGACAATGGGGAACCTGTGGATGTGGTGTATCTGGATTTCCAGAAGGCATTTGACAAAGTGCCGTACCAAAGACTGCTACATAAGATAAAGGTGCATGGTGTTAGGGGTAATGAACAAAGAACAAAGAACAATACAGCACAGGAACAGGCCCTTCGGCCCTCCAAGCCCGCGTCGCTCCCTGGTCCAAACTAGACCATTCTTTTGTATCCCTCCATTCCCACTCCGTTCATATGGCTGTCTAGATAAGTCTTAAATGGATTAACATGGATAGAGGATTGGTTAACTAACAGAAAGCAAAAAGTGGAGGTAAATGGGTGTTTTTCTGGTTGGTGATCAGTGACTAGTGGTGTGCCTCAGGGATCAGTGATGGGACCACAATTGTTTACAAGATGATTTGGAGTTGGGGACCAAGTGTAGTGTGTCAAAGTTTGCAGATGACACTAAGATGAGTGGCAGAGCAAAGTGTGCAGAGGATGCTGAAAGTCTGCAAAGGGATATAGATAGTCTAAGTGAGTGGGCGAGGGACTGGCAGATGGAGTACAATGTTGGTAAATGTGAGGTCATCCATTTTGGTCGGAATAACAGCAAAATGGACTATTATTTAAATGGTAAAAATTTGCAGCATGCTGCTGTGCAGAGGGACCTGGGTGTCCTTGTGCTAGAATCACAAGAAGTTGGTTTGCAGGTGCAGCAGGTAATTAAGAAGGAATTTTGTCCTTTATTGCTAGAGGGATGGAGTTTAAAAACAATGAGGTTATGTTGCAGCTGTATAAGGTGCTGGTGAGGCCACACCTGGAGTACTGTGTACAGTTTTAGTCTCCTAACTTGAGAAAGGATATACTGGCACTGGAGGGGGTGCAGAGGAGATTCACTAGGTTGATTCTGGAATTGAGAGGGTTGGCTTATGAGGAGAGACTGAGTAGACTGGGGCTACACTCATTGGAATTCAGGAGAATGAGGGCAGATCTTATAGAAACATATAAGATTATGAAGGGAATAGATAAGATAGAAGCAGGGAAGTTGTTTCCACTGGCAGGTGAAACTAGAACAAGGGGGCATAGCCTCAAAATAAGGCAAAGCAGATTTAGGGCTGAGTCGAGAAGGAACTTCTTCACACAAAGGGTTGTGAATCTGTGGAAATCCCTGCCCAGTGAAGCAGTTGAGGCTACCTCATTGAATGTGTTTAAGGCAAGGATAGATAAATTGTTGAACAGTAAAGGAATGAAGGGTTATGGTGAGCGGGCGGGTAAGTGGAGCTGAGTCCACAAAAAGATCAACTATGGTCTGATTGAATGGCGGAGCAGCCTCGAGGGGCCAGATGGAATACTCCTGCTCCTAGTTCTTATGTTCTTGTGTTCACACACACTGACTTTCACTAGGCTACAATTCAACACACACTGATTCTCATTGGGGTACAGTTCCACTCACACTGACTGTCACTGGGGTATGGATTCCACACACACTGACTCTCATTGCGTATGGGTCCCACACACACTGACTCTCACTGGGGTATGGGTTCCACACACACTGACTCTCACTGGGGTATGGATCCCACACACACTGACTCTCACTGGAGTACAGTTCCACACACACTGGAATATCTTTTCCCAAAGGTAGGGGAGCCTAAAACTAGAGGGCATAGATTTAAGGTGAGAGGGAGAGATACAAAAGTGTCCAGAGGGGCATGTTTTTCACACAGAGGGTGGTGAGTGTCTGGAACAAGCTGCCAAGGTAGTAGTAGAATTTTGTCTTTTAAGAAGCATTTAGACAGTTACATGGGTAAGATGGGTACAGAGGGATATGGGCCAAATGCGGGCAATTGGGACTAACTTAAGGGTTTAACAAAAAAGATCGGCATGGACAAGTTGGGCCAAAGGGCCTGGTTCAATGCTGTAAACCTCTATGATTTTATGACACAGATTCTCACGAGAGTACAGTTCCTCACTCACTGACTCTCACTGGGGTACAGTTCCTCACTCACTGACTCTCACTGGGGTACAGTTCCTCACTCACTGACTCTCACTGGGGTACGTGTTCCACACACACTGACTCTCATTGGGGTACAGTTCCACACACTGACTCTCACTGGGGTACAGTTCCTCACACACACTGACTCTCACTGGGGTACAGTTCCTCACACACACTGACTCTCACTGGGGTACGTGTTCCACACACACTGACTCTCACTGGGGTACAGTTCCTCACCCACACTGACTCTCACTGGGGTACGGGTTCCACACACACTGACTCTCACTGGGGTACGTGTTCCACACACACTGACTCTCACTAGAGTACAGTTCCTCACACACTGACTCTCACTGGGGTACGTGTTCCACACACACTGACTCTCACTGCGGTACAGTTCCACACACACTGACTCTCACTGGGGTACGGGTTTCACACACACTGACTCTCACTGCGGTACAGTTCCACACACACTGACTCTCACTGGGGTACGGGTTCCACACACACTGACACTCGCTGTGATACAGTTCTACACACACTTACTCTCACTGGGATGCGGGTCCCACACACACTGACTCTCACTGGGGTACGGGTCCCACACACACTGACTCACACTGGGGTACGGGTTCCACACACACTGACTCTCACTATGATACAGTTCTACACACACTTACTCCCACTGGGATGCGGGTCCCACACATACTGACTCTCACTGGGGTACGGGTTCTACACACGCTGACTCTCACTGGGGTACGGGTTCCACACACACTGACTCTCACTAGAGTACAGTTCCTCACACACTGACTCTCACTGGGGTACGTGTTCCACACACACACTGACTCTCACTGCGGTACGGTTCCACACACACTGACTCTCACTGGGGTACGGGTTTCACACACACTGCCACTCACTAGGATACAGTTCCACACACACTGACTCTCACTGGGGTACGGGTTCTACACACGCTGACTCTCACTGGGGTACGGGTTCCACACACGCTGACTCTCACTGGGGTACTGGTTCCACACACACTGACTCTCACTGGGGTACAGTTCCACACACACTGACTCTCACTGGGGTACGGGTCCCACACACACTGACTCTCACTGGGGTACAGTTCCACACACATTGACTCTCACTGGGGTACAGTTCCACACACACTGACTCTCACTGGGGTACAGTTCCACACACATTGACTCTCACTGGGGTACGGGTCCCACACATACTGACTCTCACTGGGGTACGGGTCCCACACACACTGACTCTCACTGGGGTACGGGTTCCACACATACTGACTCTCACTGGGGTACGGGTTCCACACACACTGACTCTCACTGTGATACAGTTCTACACACACTTACTCTCACTGGGGTACGGGTTCTACACACGCTGACTCTCACTGGGGTACGGGTTCCACACACACACACACTGACTCTCACTGGGGTACGTGTTCCACACACACTGACTCTCACTGGGATACAGTTCCACACACACCGACTCTCACTGGGGTACGGGTTTCACACACACTGACACTCACTGGGATACAGTTCCTCACACACCGACTCTCACTGGGGTACGTGTTCCACACACACTGACTCTCACTGGGATACAGTTCCACACACACTGACTCTCACTGGGGTACGGGTTTCACACACACTGACACTCACTGGGATACAGTTCCTCACACACCGACTCTCACTGGGATGCGGGTCCCACACACACTGACTCTCGCTGGGGTACGGGTTCTACACACACTGACTCTCACTGGGGTACGGGTTCTACACACACTGACTCTCACTGGGGTATGGGTTCCACACACGCTGACTCTCACTGGGGTACGGGTCCCACACACACTGACTCTCACTGGGGTACAGTTCCACACACGCTGACTCTCACTGGGGTACGGATCCCACACACATTGACTCTCACTGGGGTACGGGTCCCACACACATTGACTCTCATGGGAGTACAGTTCCATGCACACTGTCTCTCACTGGGGTACAGCTCCACACACACTGACTCTCACTGGGGTACTGTTCCAGACACACTGACTCTCTCTGGGGTACAGTTCCACACACATTGACTCTCACTGGGGAGTACAGTTCCACACGCACTGACTCTCACTGGGCTATAGTTCCACATGTTGTGGAGATGCCGGCGTTGGACTGGGCTAAGCACAGTAAGAAGTCTCACAACACCAAGTTAAAGTCCAACAGGTTTATTTGGTAGCAAATACCATAAGCTTTCGGAGCACAGCTATAGTTCCACACACATTGACTCTCACTGGGGTACGGGTTCCACACACACTGACTCTCACTGGGGCACGGGTCCCACACACACTGACTCTCACTGGGGTACAGTTCCACACACACTGACTCTCACTGGGGCACGGGTCCCACACACATTGACTCTCACTGGGGTACAGTTCCACACACACTGACTCTCACTGGGGCACGGGTCCCACACACATTGACTCTCACTGGGGTACAGTTCCACACACACTGACTCTCACTGGGGCACGGGTCCCACACACACTGACTCTGACCGGGGTACAGTTCCACACACACTGACTCTCACTGGGGTACAGTTCCACACACACTGACTCTCACTGGGGTACAGTTCCACACACACTGACTCTCACTGGGGTACAGTTCCACACACACTGACTCTCACTGGGGTACAGTTCCACACACACTGACTCTCACTGGGGTACAGTTCCACACACACTGACTCTCACTGGGGTACAGTTCCACACACACTGACTCTCACTGGGGTACAGTTCCACACACACTGACTCTCACTGGGGCACGGGTCCCACACACACTGACTCTCACTGGGGTACGGGTCCCACTCACACTGACTCTCACTGGGAGCAGCCAGGCCCTCACTTCCAGTTTCCAGTTGATTCTGATCTCCGAGAGGACCCTGTGCTGCCTGGAGCCCAGGGACTACACTCTTTCCAGCGTTTCCGCTGGGCTGCGAAAGGCGGAGCAGGAGAACCGCCTGTGGTTATTGACTTTTCCAGCTGAGAATCACAAACTGTAGCACCGTGACTGATTCAACTGAGGAGCTATTGTAGCTGGGTCGTAGCCTGTACTCTGCAGTCCCACAGCAGATAATGCAGTTCGTCACCAACCCATTGGATGAGCAAGTCTTCCGTGCGTTCCCTACTCTATTTGGTTACTGATAGTTTAATTAAGTGATCAAGCAGATCATCAGTCACTTGAGATTGTCTGAGTAGTGTGATGTGTTATCATTAGGAGTCTATTACCCCCAGTATTAGCATCCAGTTTCTTGTATATTACACCATGATTGGGAGCAGCATACTCAGAGCCCATCCATAACCTTCATTCATGCTCTATCTTCCCTGCCACTCTCTGAAGGTTCAACAGTCCCATTTGTCTCGTGCTGCCTGCCTTCTGTCCATCGATTTCTATTCATGTTTGGCACTTTGCCAGGCTGTGCCCCAGTGAGAGTCCCTGGCTCTCTGAAGTCGCTGAACAGGTGCCGGGATTGCAATGTGTGAGTGAGCTGTACCTGTCCACAGCGAGCTTGGTGCTGCCTCCTCACGATCGCAGCCTGCGACCCAGCGCTGGACCCCTGACTGCTCGCTGAGCAGGGCGGGGGGCTCAAGTACATTCAACGCGAGCTTCAATTGAAGCAAACCCTGCAATTCTTAAAGCCAGTAAGAGTTTTAACAACACCAGGTTAAAGTCCAACAGGTTTATTTGTTAGCAAATGCCATTAGACTGTTCTCTTCCTGTGGGGGAGCACTTCAGCGGTCACGGGCATTCAGCCTCTGATCTTCAGGTAAGCGCTCTCCAAGGCAGCCTTCACGACACACAACAGCGCAGAGTCGCTGAGCAGAAACTGATAGCCAAGTTCCGCACACATGAGGACGGCCTAAACCGGGATGTTGGGTTTATGTCACACTATCAGTAACCCCCAGAGCTTGCCTCCTGGGCTTGCAGAATCTCACTGGCTGTTCTGTCTGGAGACAAGACACATCTCTTTAACCTGTGCTTAATGCTCCCTCCACTCACATTGTCTGTATCTTTAAGATCTGGTTGGCTGTAGAGATTCGCATTCTAATCAGTATTCTGTAACTTGATTTTGTGTTTCTGTGCCCTGTTTGAGAGCAGATTTCCACTCCATCTGACGAAGGAGCAGCGCTCCGAAAGCTAATGGCATTTGCTCCCAAATAAACCTGTTGGACTTTAACCTGGTGTTGTTAAACTCTTACTGTGTTCACCCCAGTCCAACGCCGGCATCTCCACATCATTCTTAAAGCCAGCCAGAGCAATGGTGGGCAACCCGGCACCCCAGGGGTCACACGCGGCCCATCTGGGTTCTGAGTGCGGCCCCATGAGACATGTTGTTGACCGTTTCCCACACGCGGAGTTGCCACATTCCGCTGATTCCCATCCTTGTAGTTTTTTTTCCGACCGGCGTGACTGAAGTGATTCGCAAGTAAAGCAAGAGCGAGTGAAGTGAGGTGCGTGCTGATTGCTCACAACATCGACTGTGAGAGCCATGCGCTCCCTCTGTGTCCAAAGTGTTAATATTTCTCTTGTTTTTACCATTTGATGTTAATGACAGTTCTATCAATGTATAAATGATTCAGCATTTTCTATAACTCATTGTGAAATATTCGGCGTGTATTAAATGCGTTTAATCTTATTCACGGGGTCACGGTTAGTGAACAAGCCCCATTTCAATCTCCGGTCCATTGAGATAAAGGAGGGCCCCTCACTAGCCTAGCTTACCCATGAGCAGAATAAAGGCTGCCTGCACTTTCCACTTAGTAAGGAAGTTAAAACTAGAGGACACAGCCTCAAAATAAAGGGGGGTCGGTTTAAGACAGAGTTGAGGAGGAACTTCTTCTCCCAGAGGGTGGTGAATCTCTGGAATTCTCTGCCCACTGAGGTGGTGGAGGCTACCTCGCTGAATATGTTTAAAGCGCGGATGGACGGATTCCTGAGCGGTAAGGGAATTAAGGGTTATGGGGATCAGGCGGGTAAGTGGTACTGATCCACGTCAGATCAGCCATGATCTTATTGAATGGCGGGGCAGGCTCGAGGGGCTAGATGGCCTACTCCTGCTCCTATTTCTTATGTTCTTATGTTCTTATGCATTGTGGTTAATTCAACTTGCTGGGAAACACTTGTGGTAAAGAAAGGAATTGGAGTAATGATGCAGCAGGACAGAGAGAGGACTCCTGAGTTCAGGGATGCAGTGCTAGTGGCATTAGTCACAGGGTCTGAAAGGAGCAGAGAAGGTGTTTCACCTGCGGGGTCCTGGAGGGCACCCAGACCGATAGCCAGTGAGAGCAGGTCACTGCTGGGCGTCTGGCATCAATCACCTTGAAGCAGCACCACAAAAAGTTCAATGACCTCACAACAGTGCTCAAGGTCACTGAATGCATCTTCAACAACTGTCTCCCAGTCAAGCTTTTATAAAGTTTATTTATTAGTCACAAGTAAGGCTTACCTTAACACTGCAATGAAGTTACTGTGAAATTCCCCTAGTCGCCACAGCCTGTACGGGCCAATCCATCTAACCATCACGTCTTTCAGACTATGGGAGGAAACCGGAGCACCTGGAGGAAACCCACGCAGACATGGGGAGAATGTGCAAACAGTGATCCAAGGTTGGAATTGAAACCGAATCCCTGGCGCTCTGAGGCAGCAAGTGCTAATTACTGTGCCACCGTGCTACCCCTGTGTCACCGTGCTGCCCCTGTGTCACCGTGCTGCCCCTGTGTCACCGTGCTGCCCCTGTGTCACCGTGCTGCCCCTGTGTCACCGTGCTGCCCCTGTGTCACCGTGCCGCCCTGTGTCACCACGCCGCCCTAAATCCCCGATCATTCAACAAGCTGAGGGACTGCTGTGTGCTCTGTTTCACGGAGACATGGCTCACTCCTGCTTCACCGGACTGTGCCCTACAGCCAGAGGGCTTCTCAATCTACCGAATGGGCTGTACAGCGGCCTTAGGCAAGGCTAGGGGAGGTCGGGTCTTCTTCCTAATCAACACCTCTTGGTGCCGAGACGGAGCAACACTGCCAACATTCTGCTCCCTGGACCTAGAATATCTGACACTGAAATGCTGCCCCTCCTACCTTCTGTGGGATTTCACCCCCGTTGTCCTGATGGCAGTTTATATCCCACCCCATGCGGATGTGAAGATCACGCTGGATGAAATATACACCACTACGAATAGCCTTGAGATGAAACATCCCGAGGCCTTGTTCATCGTGGCTGGGGACTTCAATCAGGCCAAGCTCAAGAGCGTACTACCAAGTTACCACCAACACGTCTCCTGTCCCACCAGAGACCCAAACATCCTAGACCACTGCTACACAAATATCAAACATGCCGACCGCTCTATCGCCCACCCTTTGGCAAATCAGACCACAAGGCTGTGCTCCTGCTCCCGGCTTACAAGCAAAAACTGAAGTGGGAGAATCCATCAAAGAACGTCGTGCAATGTTGGCCTGAGGAATCGGATGATCTTCTACGGGGCTGCTTGGAGTCAGTGGACTGGTCACTATTTAAAAACTCTGCTACCAGCCTGAACGAGTACGCCACTACAGTAACTGACTTCATTAGTAAGTGTGCAGGAGACTGTGCCAAAGAAGCAAATCCGCCTGCTTCCCAACCGGAAACCATGGATGAACAGGGATATCCACTGCTTGCTGAAGTCCAGGTCTGAGGCGTTCAAGTCAGGCGATCCTGACCTATACAAGAAAGGCCTATACAATGATGCCAAAAGACAGTACCGGACCAAGCTAGTATCCCATACTAGCCACACTGACCCCCGCCGACTATGGCAAGGTCTGCAAGACATAACAGGCTACAAGATGAAGGCACGTAAAATCGCCGACCCTACGCACCCCTCCCTGATGCATTCTTACCCCCGTTTTGAGCAAGAGGTCAGCGAGAGCATGCCCTCCACCCTGGAAGCCCTGGATGAACCTGTATCTGAGGTCACCATTGCAGATGTCAGAGCAGCTTTCCCAAAAGTCAACCCACGGAAAGCGACTGGCCCGGATGGGGTACCCGGACGAGCACTCAGATCCTGCGCGGATCAGCTGGCGGGGGGTATTCACAGACATCTTCAACCTCTCTTTACACCAATCTGAGGTTCCTATCTGCTTCAAAAAGCCACCATCATCCCAGTACCAAAGAAAAGCCAAGCAGCGTGCCTTAATGACTATCGTCTGGTGGCTCTGACATCCATCATTATGAAGCGCTTCGAAAGGTTAGTCATGGCACGAATCAATTCCAGCCTCCCGGACTGCCTGGATCCACTACAGTTCACCTATCGCCACAACAGGTCCACAGCAGATACCCTCTCCCTGGCCCTGCACTCAACCCTGGAATACCTAGATAACAAAGAGACCGATGTCAGACTCCTATTCATAGAACATGGAAGATATGAGCAGGAGCAGAAATGGTCCAGAGCTTCAGGTTTTTAGGTGTCCAGATCACCAACAATCTGTCCTGATCCCTCAATGCCAACATTGGAGTTAAGAAAGCCCAACAATGCCTCTACTTTCTCAGAAAACTAAGGAAATTTGGCATATCCATGGCAACTCTCACCAACTTCTATAAATGCACCACAGAAAGCATTTTTTCTGGTTAGAATCATAGAAACCCTACAGTGCAGAAAGAGGCCACCTGGCCCATCGAGTCTGCACCGACCACGATCCCAACCAGGCCCTACTCCCATATCCCTACACATTTACCCACTAATCCCTCTAACCTACGCATCTCAGGACACTAAGGGGCAATTTTTAGCATGGCCAATCAACCTAACCCGCACATCTTTGGACTGTGGGAGGAAACCGGAGCACCCGGAGGAAACCCATGCAGACACGAGGAGAATGTGCAAACTCCACACAGACAGTGACCCAAGCCGGGAATCGAACCCAGGTCCCTGCAGCTGTAAAGCAGCAGTGCTAACCACTGTGCTACCGTACCGTGTATCACAGCTTGATATGGCTCCTGCTCTGCCTAAGACCACAAGGCACTACGGATGGTCGTGAACAAAGCCCAGTCCATCACTCAAACCAGCCTCCCATCCATTGACTCTGTCTACACTTCCCGCTGCCTCGGCAAAGCAGCCAGCATAATTAAGGACCCCACGCACCCCGCACATCCTCTCTTCCACCTTCTTCCGTCGGGAAAAAGGATATAGAAGTCTGAGGTCACGTACTAACAAACTCAAGAACTGCTTCTTCCCTGCTACTGTCAGACTTTTGAATGGACCTACCTTGCATTAAGTTGATCTTTCTCTACACCCTAGCTATGACTGTAACACTACATTTTGCACTCTCTCCTTTCCTTCTCCCCTATGTACTCAATGAACAGTATGCTTTGTCTGTATAGCGTGCAAGAAACAGTACTTTTCACTGTATGTTAATACACGTGACAATAATAAATCAAATCAAATCAATCAAATCAATCACCAGCAATAAAGACTCATGCCAAACATTAGTATGAACCAAATTATCCTCACACATCAACTACCGCTGGCAGCTTCACGACGCTATGTCACACACTGCCAGCTATTCAACTGTGACAGGCACAACTTTTTACAACATGTGTCTTGCCACTCTTCTCTCTCTCTCTCACCAGACAAAGATAGGCTGCAACAGGAGGCTACAGCAATGAAGCAGCAGGGGGGAGGCAGGGCAGCATCTCCCCATTCTCTTGGTAACTGGCATTACGAGTGAGTTTTAAAAAATTCATCCGTGGGACGTGGGCGTCACTGGCTGGCCAGCATTTATTGCCCATCCCGAGTTGCCCTTGAGAAGGTGGTGGTGAGCCGCCATCTTGAATCGCTGCAGTCCGCGTGCTGTGGGTTGACCCACAATGCCGTTAGGGAGGGAATTCCAGGATTTTGACCCAGTGACTGCGAAGGAACGGCCGATATATTTCCAAGTCAGGATGGTGAGTGGCTTAGAACATAGAACATAGAACATTACAGCGCAGAACAGGCCCTTCGGCCCACGATGTTGCACCGACCAGTTAAAAAAAAACTGTGACCCTCCAACCTAAACCAATTTCTTTTCGTCCATGAACCTATCTACGGATCTCTTAAACGCCCCCAAACTAGGCGCATTTACTACTGATGCTGGCAGGGCATTCCAATCCCTCACCACCCTCTGGGTAAAGAACCTACCCCTGACATCGGTTCTATAACTACCCCCCCTCAATTTAAAGCCATGCCCCCTCGTGCTGGATTTCTCCATCAGAGGAAAAAGGCTATCACTATCCACCCTATCTAAACCTCTAATCATCTTATATGTTTCAATAAGATCCCCTCTTAGCCGCCGCCTTTCCAGCGAAAACAATCCCAAATCCCTCAGCCTCTCCTCATAGGATCTCCCCTCCATACCAGGCAACATCCTGGTAAACCTCCTCTGCACCCTCTCCAAAGCCTCCACATCCTTCCTGTAATGTGGGGACCAGAACTGCACACAGTACTCCAAGTGCGGCCGCACCAGAGTTGTGTACAGTTGCAACATAACGCTTAGAGGGGAACTTGCAGGTGGTGGTGTTCCCATGTGTCTGCTGCCCTTGTCCTTCTAGATGGAAGTGGTTGTGGGTTTGGAAGGTGCTGTCTAAGGATCTTTGGTGAATTGCTGCAGTGCATCTTGTAGATAGTACACACTGCTGCTACTGAACGTCGGTGGTGGAGGGAGGGAATGTTTGTGGATGGGGTGCCAATCAAGCGGCTGCTTTGTCCTGGATGGTGTTGAGCTTCTTGAGTGTTGTTGGAGCTGCACCCATCCAGGCAAGTGGGGAGTATTCCATCGCACTCCTGACTTGTGCCTTGTAGATGGTGGATAGGCTCTGGGGAGTCAGGAGGTGAGTTACTCGCCGCAGGATTCCTCTGACCTGCTCTTGTAGCCACTGTGCTTGTCACTAAGGCCTTTACCGCCAGCGCCTCTGCAAACATTGAGGGATGGCAGGATGTTCCTGCCTCAGGTCATTCCTCAAATCCCACTCCGCCCTCACCCTGCAGACTGATACGATGCACAAGCTGCAGAAGGGATGATCATTGTGCCCCCAGCTTTCCCCCAACCCCCACCGCCCTCAGCCCAACGCTCCATGTGTTCATGTTCATGCTTTCAGATACCGAAGAACAGCCAACTGGAAAAGCAGTGAAGAATCTGAGGCTAACACAACTCTGAGGAAGAAACATCAACTCTCGACCTGAATGCACAGCCACCAGCTCAGAAACCGGCACAGACTTTCATGTGTAGAGGTGCAGTTACGGTGAGTCATAAGAAATAAGAGCAGGAGAAGGCCATTCGGCCCATCAGGCCTGCCCTGTCATTCAATAGGATTACAGATAATCTGACTGTGATTTGAACTATACATCCTTTTCTGGTCTCCATTAACTAGACAGCCTTACTAACTCAACCATCAATAACCCAACATCCATTGCTCCCTGCAGTTGAGATTCCAAAGGTTAATAACCCACTGAGAGAGGACAATTTGAATGGGAGGCCTGGTTTTTTTTAAACTGTGCACCCGGTTCCAGATTCCCCATGAGGGGAACCATCATCTCAATGTCCAACCAATCAAACCCCATCAGATTTTTCTGAGTTTCATTACGAGAGTCGCTGTGTATAGAATGATACCCCAGTGAGAGTCAGTGTATGTGGAACCCGTACCCCAGTGAGAGTCAGTGTATGTGGAACCCGTACCCCAGTGAAAGTCAGTGTATGTGGAACCCGTACCCCAGTGAGAGTCAGTGTGTGTGGAACCAGTACCCCAGTGAGAGTCAGTGTGTGTGGAACCAGTACCCCAGTGAGAGTCAGTGTGTGTGGAACCAGTACCCCAGTGAGAGTCAGTGTGTGTGTGGAACTGTACCCCAGTGAGAGTCAGTGTGTGTGGGACCCGTACCCCAGTGAGAGCCAGTGTGTGTGGAACTGTACCCCAGTGAGAGTCAGTGTGTGTGGAACTGTACCCCAGTGAGAGTCAGTGTGTGTGGGACCCGTACCCCAGTGAGAATCAGTGTGTGTGGAACCCGTACCCCAGTGAGAGTCAGTGTGTGGAACTGTAACCCAGAAACCATCAGTGCCCATAAATATTTATTCCTTGTGGCCAATCTGAATGTTATCCATTCCAGTGCACATGATGACCAGCTCAATCTCCACCAGGAACTTAGAAACATAGAAACATCTGCCATTGATTTGCCCACTCACCCAACCTGTCCAGATCATTCTGGAGGATCTCTGCATCCTCGTCACAGTTCACCCTCCCACCCAACTTGCTATCATCTGCAAACTTTGAGATGTTACATTTTGTTCTCTCATCCAGATCATTAATATATATTGTGAATAGCTGGGGTCCCAGCACCAATCCCTGTGGCACCCCCACTAGTTACCGCCTGCTTATTTGAAAAGCACCCGGTAATTCCTCTCTGCCAACCAGTTTTTTATCTATCTCGACGATGGGGACTGGAGGGGACCACTCAGCCCCTCTAATGAGATGGGGGCTTATTGGTAACTCATATTTACCAAGCCAATGCCATATCTTTGACTATCTATACTCAGCAAATGCTGGGTACCCAACCTCCGGAGCATTGAACAACACTACACCAGACAGGATATTTACAATCACATCCCCACAAGCAATGGACGGGGGCTATTGAGTCGGCCTGAGTTATAGGGAGCAGTTGACCAGACTAGGACTTTATTCCTTGGAGCGTAGGAGACTGAGGGGCGGCCTTATTGAGGTGTATAAAATCATGAGGGGCATCGATAGGTTGAACACACGTAGTCTTTTTCCCAGGGAAGGGGAATTGAAAACTAAAGGTGAGGGGAAAGATTTAAAAGGGGCCTAAGGGGCAACTTCTTCACACAGAAGGTGGTGTGGAATGAGCTGCCAGAGAAAGTGATTGAGGCGGGTACAATGGTAACATTTAAAAAGCATTTGGATAAGTACACGGATGGGAAAGGATTAGAGGGATACGGGCCAAACGCGGGCAATTGGGACTCGCTGGGAGGATACCATGACCAGCATGGACCAGTTGGGCCAAAGGGCCTGTTTCCGTGATGTATCGTTCTCTGACTCCAACCAGAGAAATGTTGAAATGTGACTCAGATTATTGATACACTGAGGGGTAGAACCTTCCAGTGTACCCACTATGATGGAGAGCAAAACGACAAACGGGTCCTTAAAATGGAGGCTCCTAAACAAATCATCATAGAATCACAGAATCCTACAGTGTAGAACAAGGCCATTCGGCCCATGAGTCTGCACCGACCACAATCCCACTCAGGCCCTATCCCCATAACCCCATGCATTTACCCTAGCTAGTCTCTCTGACACTAAGGGGCAATTTAGCACAGCCAATGTACCTAACCAACACATCTTTAGAGTGCTGACATCCCTCTGGGAACAGAAACTGTCAGGGAAAGGCACAAATGAAAAGTGGAGCTTGTTCAAGGAACAAATACTGCGTGTCCTTGATAGGTATGTCCCTGTCAGGCAGGGAGGAACTGGCCGAGTGAGGGAACCATGGTTCACGAAAGAGGTTGAATGACTTGTCAAGAGGAAGAAGGAAGCGTATGTAAGGATGAGAAAACAAGGTTCAGTTTTCAGTCCAAAGATGTGCGGGTTAGGGTTGATTGGCCATTCTAAAATTGCCCCTTAGTGTCCTGAGATGTGTAGGTTCGAGGGATTAACGGGTAAAATATGTAGGGATATGGGGGTAGGTCCTGGGTGGGATTGTGGTCGGTGCAGACTCGATGGGCCAAAAGGCCTCTTCCTGCACTGTAGGGTTTCTATGATTCTTGGGTCCATTGAGGGTTACAAGTTAGCAAGGAATGAGCTGAAAAAAGGGCTTAGGAGAGCTAGGAGGGGGCATGAGAAGTCCTTGGCGGGTCGGATCAAGGAAAACCCCAAGGCATTTTACTCTTATGTGAGGAATAAAAGAATGACCAGGGTGAGGTTGGGGCCAGTCAAGGACAGTAGTGGGAACTTGTGCATGGAGTCAGTAGAGATAGGAGAGGCGATGAATGAATACTTTTCTTCAGTGTTCACCTAGGAGAGGGGCCATGTTTTTGAGGATGAGGGTGTGATACAGGCTGATAGGCTGGAGGAGGCGGATGTTCTGAGGGAAGATGTATTAGCAATTTTGAAAAACCTGAAGGTCGATAAGTCCCCTGGGCCAGATGAGATATATCCTAGGATTATTTGGGAGGCAAGGGATGAGATTGCAGAGCCTTTGGCTTTGATATTTGGGTCCTCACTGTCCACGGGGATGGTGCCAGAGGACTGGAGAGTGGCGAATGTTGTTCATCTGTTCAAGAAAGGAAATAGGAATGACCCTGGTAATTATAGGCCGGTTAGTCTTACTTCGGTGGTCGGCAAGTTAATGGAAAAGGTCCTGAGGGATAAGATTTACGACCATTTAGAAAGTTGCTGCTTAATCCGGGATAGTCAACATGGATTCGTGAAGGGTTTGATTGAATTTTTTGAGGAGGTAACTAAGTGTGTCGATGAAGGTAGAGCAGTTGATGTCATATACATGGATTTTAGTAAGGCATTTGATAAGGTCCCCCATGGTCGGCTCATGGGACGGCACGGTGGCACAGTGGTTAGCACTGCTGCTTCACAGCTCCAGGGACGTGGGTTCGATTCCCGGCTTGGGTCACTGTCTGTGTGGAGTTTGCACACATTCTCCTCGTGTCTGCGTGGGTTTCCTCCGGGTGCTCCGGTTTCCTCCCACAGTCCAAAGATGTGCGGGTTAGGTTGATTGGCCATGCTAAAATTGCCCCTTAGTGTCCTGAGATGCGTAGGTTAGAGGGATTAGCGGGTAAATGTGTAGGGATATGGGAGTAGGGCCTGGGTGGGATTGTGGTCGGTGCAGACTTGAAGGGCCGAATGGCCTGTTTCTGTACTGTAGGGTTTCTATGAAAGTAAGGAGGTGTGGGATAGAGGGAAAGTTGGCCGATTGAATAAGTAACTGGCTATCTCATAGAAGACAGAGGGTGATGGTGGACCGGTTACCAGCAGTGTAACACAGGGATCAGTGCTTGGTCCTCTGCTATTTGTGATTTTTATTAATGACTTAGAGGAGGGGGCTGAAGGGTAAATTTGCAGATGACACTAAGATTGGTGGAGTAGTGGACAAGGTGGAGGGCTGTTGTAGGCTGCAAAGAGACATTGATAGGATGCAGAGCTGGGCCGAAAAATGGCAGATGGAGTTTAACCCTGATAAGTGCGGGGTGATTCATTTTGTTAGGACAAATTTGAATGCGGGGTCAAAGGTAGGGTTCTGAGGAATGTGGAGGAACAGAGAGATCTTGGGGCTCATATCCACAGATCTCTGAAGGTTGCCACTCAAGTGGATAGAGCCGTGAAGAAGGCCTATAGTGTTAGTATTTATTAACAGGGGGATTGAGTTTAAGAGCCGTGGGGTTATGCTGCAACTGTACAGGACCTTGGTGAGACCACATTTGGAATATTGTGTGCAGTTCTGGTCACCTCACTATAAGAAGGATGTGGAAGCGCTGGAAAGAGTGCAAAGGAGATTTACCAGGATGCTGCCTAGTTTGGAGGGTAGGTCTTATGAGCAAAGGTTGAGGGAGCTAGGACTTTTCTCTTTAGAGCGGAGGAGGCTGAGAGGTGACTTAATAGAGGTTTATAAGATGATGAGGGGGATAGAATATAAAAGCAGAGATGTCTTGCTGCATCTGTACAGGGCATTGGTGAGGCCGCAGCTGGAATACTGTGTGCAGTATTGGTCCCCTTATTTGCGGAAGGATATATTGGCCTTGGAGGGAGTGCAGAGAAGGTTCACCAGGTTGATACCAGAGATGAGGGGTGTTGATTATGAGGAGAGACTGAGCAGATTGGGTTTGTATTCGTTGGAATTTAGAAGGCTGAGGGGGGATCTTATAGAGACCTATAAGATAATGAAGGGGCTGGATAGGGTAGAGATGGAGAGATTCTTTCCACTTAGAAAGGAAGCTAGAACTAGAGGGCACAGCCTTAAAATAAAGGGGGTCAGTTTAGGACAGAGTTGAGGAGGAACTTCTTCTCTCAGAGGGTGGTGAATCTCTGGAATTCTCTGCCCACTGAAGTGGTGGAGGCTACCTCGTTGAATATGTTTAAATCACGGATAGATGGATTCCTGATCGGTAAGGGAATTAGGGGTTATAGGGATCAGGCGGGTAAGTGGAACTGATCCACTTCAGATCAGCCATGATCTTATTGAATGGCGGGGCAGGCTCGAGGGGCTAGATGGCCTACTCCTGCTCCTATTTCTTATGTTCTTATGATAGACTGGACGTTCAGAGACTATTTCCTCGGGTGGATGTAGCTGTTACTAGGGGGCATAACTATAAGGTTCGTGGTGAAAGATATAGGAGGGATGTACGAGGTAGGTTCTTTACTCAGAGAGTGGTTGGGGTGTGGAATGGACTGCCCGCTGTGATAGTGGAGTCAGACACTTTAGGAACTTTCAAGCGGTTATTGGATAGGAGCACACTGGAATGATAGGGAGTGGGATAGCTTGATCTTGGTTTCGGAAAGGGTTCGGCACAACATCGTGGGCCGAAGGGCCTGTACTGTGCTGTTCTATGTTCTATGTTACTCTGTGAAGCCGTGTCACCAAACTCCTGTTGAAAATAAGTTTTTTTTTGCCATTGGGGCTGGGTTCATTCAAGAGGGATAATTATTACTGAGTTCCAGAACCGTAGGGTTGTGTTGGCGAACCAACCCCTGTGACGCCCAGCTGGTACTCTGACACATGCCAAAACATTTTCCAATTTCCAATTTACTACCAACACCCGCAGTGCTGGTGAGGACTGACATCTCCAACAGCAGGAAGGAAAAAATGAACCATCCAAAACTGGTGGAAGTAATTACAGTGACTGAAACACTAATTGTCGGAACTAACTCCCGGGACCATTTATTATGCTCCAATTACAGCGAACATCACTGGTATCTTCACACTTTAATTACCTCAGCATGCACTTCCTGTCTGTCACATTTGACTTCCTGGTGTCACGTTTTTGGCGCACTATTTTGTGTCAAACTTTTTCCATTGGTCATGCAATGGTGCCATTGACTGATTAGCCACGCAAAAATTGCCTCTTTGTGTCAAGGAGACTCGCAGGGTAAATATGTGGGGTTACAGGGATAGGGCTTGCATGGGATTTTTGTCAGTGCAGGCTCGATGGGCTGAATGGCCTCCTCCTGCGCTGTAAGGATTCTATGATTCTATTTTCTGCTCCCATTCATCAAGGAATTGGCTTGTGTAAGATCCTCATGCACTTTCTGCTCATCATGTTCCCACACTTCTTTCTGAATGGAGGCAGACACTTTTTTCCAGATGCCATTTTTCCACCAAAACATTCCATGTTCCAAGTCGGAATTTAGTCCTGGATGTCCCAAGTCGAGAGCTGACGAGAGCTCTCATCAGGCGACTGGAACTACTGTGGTAGTTCAGAAGAGGTTCACAAGAATGATCCCTGGAATGAAGAGCTTGTCGCATGAGGAACGGTTCAGAACTCTGGATCTGTACTTGTTGGAGTTTAGAAGGATGAGGGGGGATCTTATTGAAACTTACAGGATACTGAGAGGACTGGATAGAGTGGACGTGGAGAGGATGTTTCCACTAGTAGGAAAAACTAGAACCAGAGGGCACAACCTCAGGCTAAAGGGACGATCCTTTAAAACAGAGATGAGGATGAATTTCTTCAACCAGAGAATCTGTGGAATTCTTTGCTGCAGAAGGCTGTGGAGGCCGGGTCATTGAGTGTCTTTAAGACAGAGATAGGTGTGTTCTTGATTAATAAGGGGATCAGGGGTTATGGAGAAAAGGCAGGAGAATGGGGATGAGAAAAATATCAGCCATGATTGAATGGCGGAGCAGACTCGATGGGCCGAGTGGCCTAATTCTGCTCCTATGTGTTATGGTCTTATGGTATTTACTAGCACCTTACCATGCTAATGTGATGCCTTGCGAGTGTGCCCAGCGTTATATATTCTATATCTTGGATGTATGCAGAGATGGCACTGTGTGTGCGCAGGAACTTTATTTAAGGTGCCTAATGCAATGCTTCAAAATGCCTATTCCATGCTTCTGGCACTGGCTTCCAGTTTATTCTTAAAGCTTTGTCTACTTTTTGCCTTCGCCCACACCAAGGCTGAACCAATCGAGCGCAGTGAGTATTGATAGTAAATAGACTCATGTGATCAAACACAGAACAATCAAACCATTGAACGCTATACTCAGCACCGGGGGGAGCTCAGGTTAGAGAAATCTAAAGAAATTTTGGGGCCAAATGTGTTGATTTCACCTCCTGTTTTAGAAACTGCAACCTTTCCTTAAGACAAAGCTTTAAAATCTGGTTCCCCTAGTCAATCAAAGACCAGTTTGGGGAGCATTTATCCCAAACTTAAAATGATTTTAGATGGAGTTTTTGGCCAATTTTACATCATCTACGGAAAAGAACACGCCTAATGTGACAAAGGGCCTTTGCTTCGTCTGGGGGTTTTGCTGCAGTTCAAACTTCCTCCTAATGTTCGTCACACCAGGAAGGAGTTATTAGTAAGGAGGCAAGATCGCTTAAATCTGGCACACGCAAAATTAGGATTTAAAATCACTCTTTTCATTGTGTTCAGCAGCTCCCTGACATTGTTGTTGCATTATTTTATATCTTGGAGCTATGCAGAGATGACACACCAGCTTGTATGCATGTAACAGCACTTTATTCACAGTGCCTTAAACTGTCTGCTCTCTCACACAGCACTAAACCCAACGCTAGCTGACTCCTCAAATTTCACAAAACAAAGCACAGATGGAAACCAACTCTCTTAACCCCACAGTGATCCCAACAGATGTCCACTCAAACCAGCGTCCCACCCACTGTCTGCACTTCCCGCTGCCTCGTCAAAGCAGCCAGTATAATCAAGAACCCCACGCACCCCGGACATTCTCTCTTCCACCTTCTTCCGTCGGGAAAAAGATATAAAAGTCTGAGGTCACGTACCGACCGACTCAAGAACAGCTTCTTCCCTGCTGCCGTCAGACTTTTGAATGGACCTACCTTGCATTAAGTTGATCTTTCTCTACACCCTAGCTATGACTGTAACACCACATCCTGCACTCTCTCCTTTCCTTCTCTATGAACGGTATGCTTTGTCTGTATAGCGCACGAGAAACAATCCTTTTCATTATATACTGATACATGTGACAATAATAAATCAAATTGAATCAAATCAAATCTAACCAGACTGTTCAGTTTCCCCTGGAAAAGCAATTGAAAATCCCATTCTGTTCCAGACAGACCTCTTAACAAGCTCCTTAAGGAGTTTAAGAGGCTGTTAATTGGGAGGCACGTGGGTTTCCTGAACTCTACTCCCCGCACGCTCTGCAGGTCCTATGAGAATTGTGCACTCCTCTGGAAGCAGAAGGATGCAGTGACACCCTTTAGATGGGCAAATTTCAAATCATGTCACCCATTCCAACCCCCTTTGGAAATTGAAAACACAGCCCATAGACTCAAGAGGGTCTTAACAGCACAAAAGGAGACCATTCAGCCCATTGAGTCAATGCTCTGTAGAGCAATTTCTATCAGCTTCACTGCTGTGCTTGTGGAAATTAAGTTACAACAATCATGGCAGACAGCTCTGTCAGCAAGACTGGAAATTGCTTATAGAACCATAGAAACATAGAAGATAGAAGCAGGAGGAGGCCATTCAGCCCTTCGAGCCTGCTCCACCATTCATCACGATCATGGCTGATCATCCAACTCAATGGCCCAATCCTGCTTTCTCCCCATAACCTTTGATCCCATTCGCCCCAAGTGCTATATCCAGCCGCCTCTTGAATACATTCAATGTTTTGGCATCAACTACTTCCTGTGGTAATGAATTCCACAGGCTCACCACTCTTTGGGTGAAGAAATGTCTCCTCACCACCATCCTAAATGGTCTACCATGAATCCTCAGACTGTGACCCCTGGTTCTGAACTCCCCCCACCATCGGGAACATCCTCCCTGCATCTACCCTGTCTAGTCCTGTTAGAATATTATAAGTCTCTATGAGATCTCCCTTCATTCGTCTGAACTCCAGCGAAAACAATCCTAGCCTAGTCAATCTCTCCTCATACATCAGTCCCGCCATCCCCGGAATCAGCCTGGTAAACCTTCGCTGCACTCCCTCGAGAGCAAGAACATCCTTCCTCAGAAAAGGAGACCAAAACTGCACACAATACTCTGGGTGTGGCCTCACCAAGGCCCTGTATAATTACAACAACACATCCCTGCTCCTGTACCTCTCATAATGAAGACCAACAAACCATTTGCCTTCCTTATGTGCAGACAATGCCTGAGTGAGGTTAGCGGTTGTTTATTCAGAGAAGTGACTAATCTCACCTTGTGTCAGTTTCTTAAACACTATTGCTGGGATTTTACTGCCATGCCCGCCACGGGAATCAAAGTGGGCGAGGGGCGGGGCATGGGAAGGTCTGTTGACCTCGGTCAAGATTTTATGGTTTCTGGATGAGCGAGGTCATAAAATTCTATTATATGTTCCTGCCATGGCCATGGCGACTGGAACCAAGAACTCGTATCAAAAACAAGATATGGCGACATATTATGCTAATGATGGATTAGAATGAGATGGTTTTCCATTGGATAAGAAAGGACAAAAAGCGATACTATGATTGGTGGACTATATATGTAAATTAAGGATTAGGAAGTTGCTCATTTCTCATTTGCTGTAATGAACTATAACTGCAATACATCTGCATGAATCGACAGAACACCTAGCAGTGCATCCCACTGCGTGTGTGTCCGCCTTGTGCATGAGCAATAAAGCTTGGAAGATTGAGTACCCTTAGCGCCATAGTGTTGATTGTACCCAAGTCGATGATATTCTCCTTCCCTGGAACTCTTCTCCCTCAAGTCTCTAATTCCCTTTTGAAATTTTTGATCATCTCTCCTTCCACCATCCCATTAGCCCAACTCTTTACCACTCTCTGTAAAAAACCATTCTCCCCCACAGTATGTGTGGACTAAAACCTGCCGTTAAGATACTTTGAAGAGACAGCAAGGTTCGTAAAGTGTAATATTTGAAAACAGAGACCGAATCATTCCATAAAGGGTTAAGATACCGACCGAATTCTCTAATCTCATACGCCCTGCCACCGCGGCCAGCGAGGATGGGGAATTTGGCACTCAGCCAAATCTCCATTCACTGCAGCGGGACTGGAGAATCCCAGCCACAGGCGAGGTCGGAGAATTCGAACCATCATGTCACACATGGTTTGCATATGACATAGTTTCGGACAAAGAGTCTTGTGTCAACCTTCAGCGTAAATGATGTGAAAGTCCTCGTGGACTTCATCCATCGATCCGTAACCGAATGGAAGTTAAACACCGTTGAAATCACCATCATTCTCAGTAAAATAAACCCTGCGGGTTCAACAGGAACTGCTCCCTGGCAGGGGAGGAGTTGATGTGGAGATGTTGACTATTTTCCTGAAATATTTTCCTTGACGATTCAAGCAGAGATAATGAATTTGTCTGTTCCCATGATCTGTGTGTGGACTCACATTTATTCATGTTTTAATGACAGATTGCCTTCACTGTTGAGCATCTTTGGCTTAATTAATTCCAATACAAGCACAAGACACCAAGGCCAGCTAAGGCTCATTGAGTATGTGGATCGTTGTGTTCAATGACAAATATGGACATCCTTTCCCCACAGCTGTAGGGACTTGTTTAAAGATACTGCCACGGAAAGCATTCTTTCTGGATGTATCACAGCTTGGTATGGCTCCTGTTCTGCCCAAGGCTGCAAGAAACTACAAAGGGTCATGAACGAAGCCTAGTCCATCACGCAAACCAGCCCCCCATTCATTGACTGTCTATACTTCTCGCTGCCTTGGCAAAGCAGCCAGCAGACCCCATGCACCCCGGACATTCTCTCTTCCAGCTTCTTCCGTTGGGAAAAAGATATGTGTCTGAGGAGACGTACCAACTGAACAGCTTCTTCCCTGCTGCCATCAGACTTCTGAATGGACTTACCTTATACTAAGTTGATCTTTCTGTACACCCTAGCTATGATTGTAACGCTACACTCTGCACCCTCTCCATTTCCTTCTCTATGATGTACTCTTTGAAGTGTATGCTTCGTCTGTATATTGTGCAAGAAATGATACTTTTCACTGTATCCCAATACATGTGACAATAATAAATCAAATCAAGATCAAACAAAGAACAAAGAACAAAGAACAGTCCATGGCCATGGCGACTGGGACCAAAGATAAGTACAAGAACTCGTATCAGAAACAAGATATGGCGACATATTATGCTAATGATGGATTAGAAGGAGACGGTTTTCTATTGGATAAGAAAGGACAAAAAGCTATACTATGATTGGTGGACTATGTATGTAAATTAAGGATTAGGAAGTTGCTCATTTCTCATTTGCTGTAATGAACTATAACTGCAATACATCTGTATGAATCGACAGAACACCTAGCAGTGCATCCCATTGCGTGTGTGTCCGCTTTGTGCATGAGCAATAAAGCTTGGAAGATTGAGTACCCTTAGTGCCATAGTGTTGATTGTACCCAAGTCGATGATATTCTCCTTCCCTGGAACTCTTCTCCCTCAAGTCCCTAATTCCCTTTTGAAATTTTTGATCATCTCTCCTTCCATCATCCCATTAGCCCAACTCTTTACCACTCTCTGTAAAAAACCATTCTCCCCCACAGTATGTGTGGACTAAAACCTGCCGTTAAGATACTTTGAAGAGACAGCAGGGTTCGTAAAGTGTAATATTTAAAAACAGAGACCGAATCATTCCATAACCCTTTATGGAAAGAACAGTCCAGCACAGGAACAGCACAGGAACAGGCCCTTCGGCCCTCCAAGCCTGTGCCGATCATGATGCCTGCCTAAACTAAAACCGTATGCACTTCCAGAGTCCGTATCCTTCCATTCCCATCCTATTCATGTATTCATCTAGATGCCCCTTAAATGCTCCCACCACCCCCCCGGGCAGCGCGTTCCAGACATTCACCACCCTCTGTGTAAAAAAACTTCCCTCGCACATCTCCTCTAAACTTTTCCCCACACATCTTAACCCTATGTCCCCTCGTACTTGACTTTTCTACCCTAGGAAAGAGCATAGAAATCATAGAAATCATAGAAACCCTACAGCACAGAAAGAGGCCATTCGGCCCATCCAGTCTGCACCGACCACAATCCCACCCAGGGCCTACCCCCATATCCCTACATATTTTACCCACCAATCCCTTTAACCTACGCATTTCAAGACACTAAGGGCAATTTTAGCATGGCCAATCAACCTAACCCGCACATCTTTGGACTGTGGGAGGAAACCGGAGCACCCGGAGGAAACCCACGCAGACACGAGGAGAATGTGCAAACTCCACACAGACAGTGACCCAAGCCGGGAATCGAACCCAGGTATCTGGAGCTGTGAAGCAGCAGTGCTGACCACTGTGCTACCTTGCCGCCCTCTAACCACTGTGCTACCGTGCCGCCCTCTAACCACTGTGCTACCGTGCAGCATCTGACTATCCACTCAGTCCATGCCACTCATAATCTTGTAAACCTCTATCAGGTCACCCCTCAATCTCCGTCGTTCCAGTGAGAACAAACCGAGCCTATCCAACCTCTCCTCATAGCTAATACCCTCCAGACCAGGCAACATCCTGGTAAACCTCTTCTGTACCCTCTCCAAAGCATCCACATCCTTCTGGTAGTTTGGCGACCAGAATTGAACACTATATTCTAAATGAGGCCTAACTAATGTTCTGTATATTAGTACAGAACCTGCCAATTTTTATACTCAATGCCCCGGCCGATGAAGGCAAGCATGCCGTATGCCTTCTTGACTACCTTATCCACCTGCGTTGCTGCTTTCAGTGATCGGTGGACATGTACGCCCAGATCTCTCTGCCTGTCAATACTCCTAAAGGTTCTTTCAGATTCTTTCAGGTAAAGCTGTCTTTATGCTCAATATAATTTACCAGATAGTAGCCTCAGCTCAGTGTAGAACCCTCTCAACTCTGCAACTCCGAGCTGTAGGCTCAAGCTCCAGTCCGGAGGCACGTTCCTGAAGCTAACCTCTCAGTGCAGCAGTCACTCACACGCACTAACTTTAATCGCATGAGACATTAAACCAAAGGTCTATCTCCACAGGTGAATCTGAAAGATCCCAGGCAAGGCCTCGCAGATTCCTCAACTCAGGCAAGACAATCAAAATTTGACGATCTGACCATGTATCTCATTGCCTAGAACATTTGCCTAAAAAGGGACAGCAACTTGTCTTCAACTTGGGGTTAGTTGGATTGGCCATGGTAAATTATCTCTTAGTGTCCAAAGATGTGTAGGTTAGGAGGATTGGCCATGGTAAATTGCTCCATAGTCAGAAAGTCATTGAGCAATACAGCACGGAAACAGGCCCTTCGGCCCAACCGGTCCATGCCAGCCATGGTGTCATCCCAGCGAGCCCCAATTGCCCGTGTTTGACCCATATCCCTTTAACCCTTTCCCATCCAGGTACTTATCCAAATGCTTTTTAAATGTTGCCATTGTACCTGCCTCAACCACTTTCTCGGACAGCTCATTCCATATCCGCACCACCCTCTGCATGAGGAAGTTGCCCCTTGTGGTGAACCATAGATGGTTACCACTATGGGTACTTGTACATATGTTACTCTTGTTGCTGTTGGGGTTAGGGTTGGGGTGTTCCACCTGTTAGCATTGTTCTGTGGTACACTCCGTTTGGCTCTGCCTTCTTACAGGGGTATAAAGGTCACTGCTACTTCCTAGTAGCCCTTAGTCTGGGATAGTATTGTTAAGCAGTGTGCTCTATTCTTGTTGTGAATAAAAGCCTTTATTCCCGGGTACGACCTTGTCTCCTGTGTGAATCAATCGCGCATCAATTTTATTCACAACAAAATACTGAAAATTTTGTTCGAAGAAAAATGGAGCAGATGCTGAAACCCGATCGGCTAACCTTGGATCCGCGTGCCGCTGGAGCGTCAAATACTTTCGACCATTGGTTGAAGTGTTTCGAGGATTACATCGACGCCTCGACAGCAGTCCAGTCCAACGCCGACAGATTGCAGGTCCTCCACGCCAGGGTGATGCAACAATCCGTGATTCCCAAAATTACAAAGAGGCCATCGAATTACTCAAGAAGCTGTACCATAAACAGCCAAACGAAATTCATGCTCGTCACCTATTAGCCACTCGACGGCGGCAGCCCGGCGAAACTATGGGACAGTACCTGCGCGAACTTCAACAGCTAGCCAGAGCCTGCAACTGCAAGGAGGTGACAGCTACTCAATACACCAACGATCTTATCCGAGACGCGTTCGTGGCGGGAATCGGCTCATCCTATATTCGCCTGCGGCTGCTAGAGCAGGGTAACCTGGACCTGGCTAAGACGGTAGAATTGACCAATGCAATGGAAATGGCCTCCAGAAGTCTCGAAACCTACCCCACCGACCACGTGGGAACATCGTGGCAAGTACAGCCACCGCCTCAACTGTACTCGGCGGCTCCTCGGAACTGTGCGATAATGCTCTCAACTTCGGACCTGACGGCTGCGGCAGCTCCTGGAGGCCCACGGTGCTATTTCTGTGGATTGGCGAAGCATCCTCGCCAGAGATGTCCGGCCAGGACGGTGTTTTGCTCCGCCTGTGGAAAGAAAGGGCACTATGCAAAAGTGTGCCGAGCAAAGACCCCTTCCAAGCCCAGCAGTGCTGCGTGTGACTCCCCAGGATCCATCTCCTCGTCTCCGGCCTCGTCGATGTCTTCAGCCACGTGCGATCCACAGGCGCCGCCATTTCCTATGATGACGACGCAAGCCACGTGCGACCTGCGGGTGCCGCCGTTTTCAACATCATCGACCACGTGCGATTCGTGGGCGCAGCCATTTTGGTCGACACTGGCCGCAGAAGACCAGCAGGGGTCCTCGTCGTCGGCTATCTCAGCTGCCTGCAGTTACACTCAGGATCCAACAGTGGCGTCAATCATCCTGGACCAGGCCAAGCCTCACAGACTCGACAAGTCCATGATGGACATTGAGGTAAACGGGCGTCTGGCGCATTGCCTGCTTGACAGCGGGAGCACGGAGAGCTTTATCCATCCGGATACAGTGAAACGGCACGCTCTCCGTGTGCAAACTGTCAGGCAGACAATCTCCATGGCGTCGAGGTCCCGATCTGTAGTCGTTCTTGGGAGCTGTGTGGTAACCATAACGGTGCGGGGCACAGTTTACGAGAACTTCAGGCTCCTCGTGTTACCGCACCTTTGCGCTCCGGTACTCCTGGGGCTAGACTTTATGGTCCACCTGAAGAGTATGACCCTGCGGTACGATGGGCCACTCCCTCCACTTTCAGTGGGAGCACAGCAGCCTCCAAATTGTCCAGCGCGCTACACATGCAGTCTCTCGACACTCAAAATTACCCCGCCTTCCCTATTCGAAAATCTCGTGCCAGGCTGCAAGCCCATCGTGACTAAGAGGAGGCGTTACAGCGCTGAGGATCGGATCTTTATTCGATCTGAGGTTCAGCGGCTCCTCAGGGAAGGGGTCATTCAACCTAGCACTCGCCCATGTGGAGCACAAATCGTGGTGGTCAAGACTGGAGACAAGCCCCGGATGGTCATAGACTATAGTCAGACCATTAATAGGTACCCGCAGCTGGACGCGTACCCTCTCCCGCGCATATCTGACATGGTCAACCAGATTGCGCAGTACCGGGTGTTCTCCACCATCGACTTGAAGTCAGCCTACCACCAGCTCCCCATTCGCCCAGAGGACCGAAACTACACGGCCTTTGAGGCGGATGGCCGTCTCTACCACTTTTTAAGAGTCCCTTTCGGCGTCACTAATGGGGTCTCGGTCTTCCAGCGTGAGATGGACCAAATGGTGGACCAAAACGGGCTACGGGCTACCTTCCCGTACCTGGACAACGTCACTATCTGCGGCCATGACCAGCAGGACCACGACGCTAACCTCCAGACGTTTTTACGCACTGCGACTCTCCTGAACCTGACCGATAACAAGGACAAGTGCATATTCAGCAAGCACCGCCTAGCAATCCTCGGATACGTGGTGGAAAACGGGGTCATCGGCCCCGATCCAGACCGTATGCGCCCGCTCCTTGAACTTCCCCTACCCACTAGCATCAAAGCAGTGAGAAGATGCTTCGGCTTCTTCTCGTACTATGCACAGTGGGTCCCCAATTACGCGGACAAAGCCCGTCCGCTCATAAAATCTACCTCTTTTCCCCTGACAACAGAGGCTCGCCTAGCCTTTGCAGGGATAAAAGCCGACATCGCGAAAGCCACGATGCACGCTGTCGATGAGTCCATCCCTTTCAGGTGGAGAGTGATGCATCTGATTTCGCCCTGGCCGCCACACTTAACCAGGCGGGCAGGTCCGTCGCCTTTTTCTCTCGCACCCTTCAAGGCCCTGAAATTCGGCACTCCTCTGTGGAAAAAGAGGCTCAGGCCATTGTGGAGGCCGTACGGCATTGGCGCCATTATTTGGCTGGTAAACAGTTTACCCTGCTCACGGACCAGAGGTCCGTAGCCTTCATGTTCAACAACACGTTAAAGGGAAAAATTAAGAATGATAAAATCTTGAGGTGGAGAATCGAACTCTCCACCTACAACTATGATATCATGTACCGTCCGGGGAAGCTCAATGAGCCCTCAGATGCCCTGTCGCGTGGAACATGTGCCAGTGTGCAGGAGGACCGGTTACAGGCCCTCCACAATGATCTCTGCCATCCGGGGATCACTCGGTTTTTCCATTTTGTAAAGGCTCGGAATCTGCCCTACTCCATAGAGGATGTCAGGTCGATAACTCGAAGCTGCCAGGTTTGTGCAGAGTGCAAGCCGCACTTCTACCGGCCTGACAGGGCACACCTCATTAAGGCCACTCGCCCTTTTGAACGACTGAGTGTCGTCTTCAAGGGGCCCCTTCCTTCGACAGATCGGAATGTGTATTTCCTCAACGTGGTTGACGAATACTCCCGATTCCCCTTTGCCATCCCCTGTTCTGACATGTCCTCTGCCACGGTCATCAAAGCCCTGCAGAGTCTCTTTACCCTGTTCGGTTACCCCAGTTATATCCACAGTGATAGGGGTTCATCGTTTATGAGCGACGACTTGAGGCAATACCTGCTCTCTAAGGGAATTGCCTCGAGTAGGACTACGAGTTACAACCCCAGGGGTAACGGACAGGTCGAGAGAGAAAACGCTACAGTCTGGAAGACTGTTTTACTGGCGTTGAGGTCTAGGGGTCTTCCAGTCTCCCGTTGGCAAGAGGTACTTTCTGATGCGTTCCATTCAATCCGGTCCCTCCTGTGTACGGCAACCAACGCTACCCCACATGAGCGGATGTTTACCTTCCCTAGGAAGTCTTCCTCTGGGACCTCACTGCCGTCTTGGTTGACGTACTCAGGACCTGTCCTCCTGCGGCGGCATGTTAGGGCCCGCAAGTCCGACCCTTTGGTTGAACAGGTCCACCTCCTCCACGCCAACCCTCAATATGCCTATGTGGCATATCCTGATGGGCGAGAGGACACGGTCTCTATCCGAGATCTGGTGCCTGCAGGGGACCTGGAAACCCCCGTCACTCCTGCACCCCTGGTTAGGATTCCTTTGCCCATTCTCTCCCCTCCTGACTCGGCGCGGGCAGCATCGGGACCTCAACATAATCCTCTTACTCCCGTGTGCAGCTTGCCTGAGTCCAGGAGATTGTCGCCACCTTAAGGTCCACAGGTGTGTGAGGAACTGGAGGAGTCACTGGGCACCACCTCGGAGAGAGGGTCGTCACCACGGTCACCAGAACCGACACTGGAGCCAGTGCTGCGGAGGTCGCAGAGACGGTGCGGACCTCCGATACGGCTGAACTTGTGAACATATGGACAGTTCATATTGTCTCCTTACCCCACCGGCCTTTGTTTTTAAAGGAGGGGTGAATGTGGTGAACCATAGATGGTTACCACTATGGGTACTTGTACATATGTTACTCTTGTTACTGTTGGGGTTAGGGTTGGGATGTTCCACCTGTTAGCATTGTTTATGTGGTACACTCCGTTTGGCTCCGCCTTCTTACAGGAGTATAAAGGTCACTGCTACTTCCTAGTAGCCCTTAGTCTGGGATAGTATTGTTAAGCAGTGTGCTCTATTCTTGTTGTGAATAAAAGCCTTTATTCCCGGGTACGTCCTTGTCTCCCGTGTGAATCAATCGCGCATCACCCCTCAGGTCCCTTTTAAATCGTTCCCCTCTCACCTTAAAAGTGTCCAATGATGTGCAGGTTAGGAAGATTGGCCATGCTAAATGTGTGGAGTTACAGAGGTAGGGTGAGGGTGATGACCTGGGTAAGAAACTCTGGGCAGAATTTTCCGATCCCGCCCACCACGGGAATCGTAGCAGGTGGGACACGGAACATACAAAGGTCCGTTGACCTCGGTCGAGATTTTCCAGCGCGGCTGGAAGATCCCACCCCCTGTCAGAGAGTCAGTGCAGAGTCGATGGGCTGAATGGCCTCCTTCTGCACTGTAGGGATTCTAGGATTCTATGAAAACAGTTTCATTGGCTGAGCAGTGCCTTGCGTCATCCAGTGGATGCTGAAGGCGCTATAGCAATGCCCTTTCTTGCTCTCTCTCTCTCTCTCTCTCTGTCCTATGAGTGTATTAAAGGTCTCAGTCTGCTCCTGTGGAACCGGTCTCAGAGAAAGGATGGGAAAATCGCGGGGATTTCTTTCCCCAAATAAAGAGTTCATATTTACAAGCTGAACACTGATGCCTGCTATTGAATATGATGCTTCAAGTTAAAGTATTGGACACGTACAGTGAAACACACAATTGGGACAACATGCTGACTGGATTCATTCTCAAATAACTCGTTCCCCAGCCTGAGAATGTGAGACTTTTGTCCACTCTCCCTAACTGAAATCAAGAAGCTAACTTCTATCGGACTTGTTTCTTTCTTCATTCTTGGGATGTGGCCACGGCAGCATTTATTGCTAATTTCCCTTGAGAAAGTGCCTTCTTGAACCGTTGCGGTGCCTGTGATGTGGTTCAATGGGAGATGATCTGTCCACTTTCATTCTTTAATGACTTCCGAGCAGTTTGATACACCTAAGTTCCTCACTCGGCCATTGCTGTGGGCCTGGAGTCACATGTAGAAACATAGAAGATAGGAGCAGGAGGAGGCCATTTGGCCCTTCGAGCCTGCCCCGCCATTCATTACCATCATGGCTGATTGTCCAACTCAATAGCCTCATCCTGCTTTTTCTCCATTACCTATGATTCCATTCACTCCAAGACCAGGTACAGATTTCCTTCCCTAAAGGACATTAGTGAACCGGATTGGTCACCGCATTATAGGAAGGATGTGGAAGCATTGTAAAGGGTGCAGAGGAGATTTACCAGGATGTTGCCTGGTATGGTGGGAAGGTCTTATGAGGAAAGGCTGAGGGAACAAAGAACAAAGAACAGTACAGCACAGGAAACAGGCCCTTCGGCCCTCCAAGCCTGTACCGCTCCTTGGTCCAACTAGACCAATCGTTTGTATCCCTCCATTCCCAGGCTGCTCATGTGACTATCCAGGTAAGTCTTAAACGATGTCAGCGTGCCCGCCTCCACCACCCTACTTGGCAGCGCATTCCAGGCCTCCACCACCCTCTGTGTAAAAAACGTCCCTCTGATGTCTGAGTTATACTGCGCCCCTCTCAGCTTGAGCCCGTGACCCCTCGTGATCGTCACCTCCGACCTGGGAAAAAGCTTCCCACTGTTCACCCTATCTATACCCTTCATAATCTTGTATACCTCTATTAGATCTCCCCTCATTCTCCGTCTTTCCAAGGAGAACAACCCCAGTTTACCCAATCTCTCCTCATAGCTAAGACCCTCCATACCAGGCAACATCCTGGTAAACCTTCTCTGCACTCTCTCCAATGCCTCCACGTCCTTCTGGTAGTGCGGCGACCGGAACTGGACGCAGTACTCCAAATGTGGCCTAACCAGCGTTCTATACAGCTGCATCATCAGACTCCAGCTTTTATACTCTATACCCCGTCCTATAAAGGCAAGCATACCATATGCCTTCTTCACCACCTTCTCCACCTGTGTTGCCACCTTCAAGGATTTGTGGACTTGCACACCTAGGTCCCTCTGTGTTTCTATACTCCTGATGACTCTGCCATTTATTGTATAACTCCTCCCTACATTATTTCTTCCAAAATGCATCACTTCGCATTTATCCGGATTAAACTCCATCTGCCACCTCTCCGCCCAATTTTCCAGCCTATCTATATCCTGCTGTATTGCCCGACAATGCTCTTCGCTATCCGCAATTCCAGACTTGAGGTTGTTTTCGTTAGAGAGAAGAAGGTTAAGAGGTGACTTAATAGAGGCATACAAGATGATCAGAGGATTAGATAGGGTGGATAGTGAGAGCCTTTTTCCTCGGATGGTGCTAGCTAGCACGAGGGGGCATAGCTTTAAATTGAGGGGTGATAGACATAGGACAGATGTTAGAGGTAGGTTCTTCACTCAGAGAGTAGTAAGGGCGTGGAATGCCCTGCCTGCAGCAGTAGTGGACTCGCCAACATTAAGGGCATTTAAAGGGTCATTGGATAAACATATGGATGATATGTCGGTTAGATGGGCTTTAGATTGGCTTCACAGGTCGGCGCAACATCGAGGGCCGAAGGGCCTGTACTGCGCTGTAATGTTCTATGTTCCAGATGGTTTTTTTCCAACTATCGACAATGGTTTCATGGTTATCGTTAGACTTTTAATTCCAGATTTTTATTGATTGAGTTAGATATCCACCAACTGCCATGGGGGGGATTTGAACCCTGATCACCCAGAGCATTACCCTGGGTCTCTGGATTAGCAGATTAGTGGCAATACCACTACGCCACTGCCTTCCCCCTTCTCACTTGAAGGTGTGACTTTTGCTACAGTACAGTTCGGCTGCACTGGTTGTCCTCCAGCCCAAGTCAATGTTGTCAAGATATTTGACCTTTGGCAGCATCACATTTGAATTCTCTTATGGACTGGAGTCATAGGATCATAGAATCCCTCCCCGTACAGAAAGAGGCCATTCGGCCCAACGAGTCTGCAACAAAAACAACCCCACGCAGACACGGGGAGAACGTGCAAACTCCAGAGAGTGACTCGAGGCCGGAATGGAACCCGGGTCCCTGGCACTGTGAGGCAGCAGTGCCAGCCACGGTGCCACCGTGCCGCCTCTTGTTCTTTAACCTCATCGAGTCGCCCTCGATTTATGAAGCAGCAGAATCCCCTGCGGATGTTCATCCCATCTCCTTCGTAACCGTGGGGATTAATTACGACAATCTAGCGAGGATTCCTGCAAAGCTGAGGGAGGAAGCCTCGTACGCAGGCATCAAACTTCTCTCAGTTTTCCTTTCATTCCAGGAGCCACCAGTAAATATGGACAGCGTTAGTCTGTCGTGCGGGAGAATCTCTGGCACGGCTCTGACCATCAGAATAAATTTCCATCTGTCCATTATTGAATTGTCCGCTCACTGTTCCTGTTACATGTCACAGTGCAGCCATAATTCCTGAGGGATGACGGCTTCCCTCTACATGTTTAACGGAGCATCGACTTCATGGGAAAAGCCTTCAGCAAATTAACTCAAACAGTATCAACAATTCCCTCAGCTGCGCGCTCTTCATAAAAATAGACAATTTTCTCCCTCCCATTAAGAAAACTCAATCACTTTTCCCACAAGACACTGATTGTTGTGTAGTACTTTAGAAAATAATTATTTATGTAAACTGGGAACTATTTCAGTGCGTTTCCCGCTCCAGTAAAGATCAGCTTTTAAACACAAGTCCTGGGAACCTAAGATAGGAGGGTGTGATGCTGAATTTGGCAGTTGGAAGACTCTCTGGAGAGATCTTTCGAAGTTTGCTTTCAATATTTCCCTCAGAGTCCCCAGTGCATTAAGCTGACCTCCGTAAGCACCGCTTCAGTTCAATGCAATTCAAGTTCAAAGACATTTTTTTTAAAAACAAGAACGCACCACTCTCCATCTGGAGTCTCGCCGGCTTTGCTAAATGCAACCATTGTTCTTGCGCATAGTTGCAGATTGTGGGCTGTGCAAATATTCCTGTCACTGAAATACGCCCAGTAAAATCTCTAAAAATAGAATTTACAGACCGGTTAGCGGGGGCTGTTGAGCCCCTCGGGCCTGAGAAATTCTAGCTCTTCAGCTAAAGTAGCTTTTCAACTACTCATTGGAATTCAGAAGAATGAGGGGAGACCTTATAGAAACGTATAAGATTATGAAGGGAATGGATAAGATAGAAGCAGGGAGGTTGTTTACACTGGCGGGCGAAACTGGAACAAGGGGGCATGGCCTCAAAATAAGGGGGAGCAGATTTAGGGCTGAGTTGAGGAGGAACTTCTTCACACAAAGGGTTGTGAATCTGTGGAATTCCCTGCCCAGTGAAGCAGTTGAGGCTACCTCATTGAATGTTTTTAAGGCAAGGATAGATAAATTTTTGAACAGTAAAGGAATTAAGGGTTATGGTGAGCGGGCGGGGAAATGGAGCTGAGTCCACAGTGCTAACCACTTTGCCACCGTGACGAGGGGCTTTTAAATTTTGAACGTTTTACAGTAAGAGGCGAAGGAGACAGAGGCAGTGACAGGGAGCTGGGTCAGATAGTCAAAAGGAAAGATACTGGCTGGGATTCTCCAGTCTCACACACCCTGCCACCGCTGCCAGCGAGAACGGAGAATTTGGCGCTCAGCCAAATCTCCATTAATTGCAGCGGGGCTGGAGAATCCCAGCCAGGGGCAAGTTTGGAGAAACCCGACCCTAAAGTTTACTTATTAATGTCCCAAGTAGGCTTACATTAACATTGCAATGAAGTTACTGTGAAAATCCCCTAGTCGCCACACTCCGGCGCCTGTTCGGGTACACTGAGGGAGAATTTAGCATGGCCAATATACCTAACCAGCATGTCTTTCAGACTGTGGGGGGAAACTGGAGCACCTGGAGGAAACCCACACAGACACGGAGAGAACTTGCAGATTCCACACAGAAAGTGACCCAAGCCGGGAATCGAACCCAGGTCGTGGGTGCTATGAGGCAGCAGTGCTAACCATTATGCCGCCATGCTGCCTATATCGGTGGACACAGTAAGAAGTTTAACAACACCAGGTTAAAGTCCAACAGGTTTATTTGGTAGCAAAAGCCACACAAGCTTTCGGAGCTGCAAGCCCCTTCTTCAGGTGAGTGGGAATTCTGTTCACAAACAGAGCATATAAAGACACAAACTCAATTTACATGAATAATGGTTGGAATGCGAATACTTACAACTAATCAAGTCTTTAAGAAACAAAGACTTTCTTAAAGACTTGATTAGTTGTAAGTATTCGCATTCCAACCATTATTCATGTAAATTGAGTTTGTGTCTTTATATGCTCTGTTTGTGAACAGAATTCCCACTCACCTGAAGAAGGGGCTTGCAGCTCCGAAAGATTGTGTGGCTTTTGCTACCAAATAAACCTGTTGGACTTTAACCTGGTGTTGTTAAACTTCTTACTGTGTTTACCCCAGTCCAACGCCGGCATCTCCACATCATGACTATATCGGTGGAGTCAGTGGTGATGCCTTTTTTAGTAAAATAGCCAGTTTCCATTCATTGTGGAGGCTTGCAGATGAAGAATGGCCTTTACACAGGGATTGAGAAACTAACTGTAATAAGTCTTCGGAGGCAGAAGTCCCTTCACCAAAATCCCTATATTTATGACTCAAACAGTAGTACACAGAGTGCTCGCAGTCAGCAGTCTACTCCGGGGGTGTCAGAGGAACTGACACGCCCGGTTCAATACAAGGCAAAGACTTCCTGACTGGCCCATCAATTGGGGGGTCATACTCCAATAGGCCAACCTCAATGGCCTGATTGAAGCCATTACACTGACCACATGCTCTCGATGCACAAGCGTTTGAGTGACAATGGGACGACTGATACGGGGGTGGGGGAGAAAGCCATGCCTCTGTAAAATGCAGCAAATCCATCATTTGGATGAACTCCATAGGATACACAGACGTTATATTCAACCTGATACAACATGGCCAATTTCAAGTGGAACAACGGACATTTTAAAGACAGTGTTATTTTAAAAAGTTACATTCAAGCAAAATGGCTGCAAACCAGACATTGGAGTATACAACAGCACCAGACCATCCAAGGAGCGAACAAAGGGGGCTATGAGTCGTGGCGAAGCCATCTGACAAGATTATACAGAGGGGTGTCAATAGCCTGATGCGCGATTAATTCACACGGGAGGCTAGAACGCACCCGGGAATAAAGGCTTTTATTCACGACAAATAGGAGCACACTACTTAACAATATTATCCCAGACTAAAGACTGCTAGGAAGTAGCAGTGACCTTTATACCCCTGTAAGAAGGCAGAGCCGAACGGAGTGTACCACAGAACAATGCTAACAGGTGGAACACCCCAACCCTAACCCCAACAGCAACAAGAGTAACATATGTACAAGTACCCATAGTGGTAACCATCTATGGTTCACCACATAGCCCTGACCAACTACAGGAGAGACAATGGAAATGGTAACGAGTTTTATCCCAGCTGTATAGAATAATGTCTCCACTAATAGGAAAACATTTAGCAGTTCCAGGAAACCACCTTGGAACAGCCCATCAGATACCTCCATAAAACAGTTTAGGCTCTTTGTCATTGAAACTGATCAAATCAGTTTCATCCTGTAAGCACTTTGTACCCCATTGTTCTGAAACTGACCGATGGGAGGACTCAGCCAATTTGATTAAGGAAGCTGCCTTTTAAAATAATATCGAACTCTGGCCAAGTGGACACACAAGGAGGAGAGGTGTTTGACCTTTCAGAGTTAACTCGGAAAGGAGTTCTGTGAAGTTCGGTGCAGGAGAGTTGTGTGACGTCGGAAAGGAGTGAATTCAGGTGTCCAGCCAGGCAAATATTTCGTGGTAGACGAAAGACCAAGGAAGATCCAGCAGCAAGGACCTTTGGTTTTTAAAATGATCCGAGGAGTGGTGAGTGTATTCTCTTAGCCTTCAGAAATTCCCCAATTATCCTAGAATCATAGAAACCCTACAGTACAGAAGGAGGCCATTCGGCCCATCGAGTCTGCACCGACCACAATCCTACCCAGGCCCTACCCCCATATCCTTACATATTTACCCGCTAACTCCACTAACCTACACATCTCAGGACACTAAGGGGCAATTTTAGCATGGCCAATCGACCTAACCCGCACATCTTTGGACTGTGGGAGGAAATTAGGTCGAGGTTGAGGAGGGGTCTAGGATTCTTCTTGTTTTTGTGTAAATGATGTAATGCCGAGAATTTACGTTGTGCCGCTAGAGTTTTCTTTCCATAGCATAGTATTGTGGTGTCTGTGTTTTATTGACTGAGTTTGGTTGGAGTTATTCTTGAATAAACTATTTTTAAATTAACTTTGACGAGTCTCTCTCTCTCTCATCGTCCATCTTAGTGAGTCACTAAAAAGCCAGAACATAATTCCGGGGTACAGAACCATAAAGGGGCCGAGCACTTCGAAACTGCTCACTCACGGGGGTCTACTGGTCAGGAATAAACAGTGGTCCCCCCTCTCTATCTCGCTCTCTTGTGAAGCTGTCCCAGTGTGGCATTTCTAGGTTGTATTTTACTAACTACAAGAACGAGAGACACGGTGGCAGCCAGGGTAACTCGTGTGGCATAAGGGTGAGCTCACTCGTCAGGAACACACAGTGAGTCTTTCTCTCTCTCTCTCGTGAAGCTGCCCCAGTCTGACACTTCCGGGTTGTGGGTTGAACAGCGGCAGGAGAGAGACACCCACAGTTAGCAGTGGCATCCGAGACCAGTCTGTATGGAGAGTAAAAGGGCCTTTACACCCCCCACTCCATCATCACCGCCTGCACCGCACCCACCCCACCCCCTGCTTACCTACCCTGCAGCCATAAAGCACTGTGGGGGGAGTAGCGAGGACCAAGTAGGACCTCAGCCCCTCATTGGGGAGGATGTCCCTCTGGAGCTGCTCCACCCTCACAGCAGCACCAGGAAGGCATCAGTGGCCGCTGCTGGGACTGCAAGAGAATAGAGCAATAAAGGCCCATGGATCCCCGGAGCAGCTGAGCCCAGGGTCTTGGGCCTAGAAGGTTTGGGTAGGTGAGGGAGTGGGATAGTGGGGGGGGGGGGGGGGGGGGGGGTGGAATTTAAGGGCTGGAGTGGATAGGAAGAAAGGGGTGGGGTTCGGCCCCCACCGTGGCCTAGTGGTTAGCACTGCTGCCTCACAGAGCCAGGGATCCGGATTCAATTCCAGCCTTGGGTGACTGACTGTCATGTTCTCCCCGTGTCTGTGTGGGTTTCCTCCGGTTGCTCCAGTTTCCTCCCACAGTCCAAAGATGTGTGGGTTAGGTGTATTGGCCATGCTAAATGTATGGGGTTATGGGGAAAGGGCCTGGGTAAGATGCTCTGTCAGAGAGTTGAGGCAGACTTGATGGGCCAAATGGCCTCTTCTGCACTGTAGGAATTGTATAATTCTATGACTAAAGGCAATAGACGACACTCGTCCATAAAAAAAAACAGTTGATAAAAGTATTCTTATTTCTCCTTTTTACTGTTTTTTTCCCCTCTGAGCAAAGAGCAACACCTTCCACCTCACCCCCCCCACCCTTTGATGTTTAATGCGTGAGCCCCCACTCCCACTTGGTTGCCCATGGCCAACATTTTATGGCAGTGTCACTGTCAATGTAACAAACCATTGACTTAAATATGGTGGGTAGGCTGCCAATTTCAGTGCCCGTCTGCCCCCCCGTATTATGGGGGAGAGCTCAGGGATGGATGGGCAGATGGTGGGGAGCCACTCTCTTTTATGTACCCGCCCCCCGCCCGTAGGAAACATACCCGTTCAGAACACACGAAATCCAGCCTAACGTCTCACTAATCAACCTTAGCTTCATGTTATCACTGTACGCGCAGAGAAATACCCCCATGTGGTAAAATGAGGGGGGGGGGGGGTGGGCACATAAAATAGAGCGACTACCCACCATCTTCCCATCCATCTCCGAGCTCGCTCCCATAATACGGGGGATAGACGGGCAGGTAGATGAGGACCAAGGTGTGGACGTGGTCAAGGAAAGACACTTAGGGAACTCCAAATGTAGCTGCGGGTGAGGGCGCAGGAAGTTATCCCGTTGCCATGGATACTCTTGTTGGGCTGAAGGGCCCGTTTTTTCGCCTGTGCTGGAGTAACAGGCAAGTGGGAGCAATCGTACTGACCTGGGCAACAGCAGAGAGGAGTTGGGAGGCAGACAGAGTGGCTGACTATCTCAAAGGCAGTGAGAAGTCTCACAACACCAGGTTAAAGTCCAACAGGTTTGTTTGGTAGCAAAAGCCACAAGCTTTCGGAGGGTTGCTCCTTCGTCAGGTGAGTGGGAGTTCTGTTCACAAACAGGGCATATAAAGACACAAACTCAATTTACAAAATAATGATTGAGTCTGTGTCTTTATATGCCCTGTTTGTGAACAGAACTCCCACTCACCTGAAGAAGGGGCTAAGAGCTCCGAAAGCTTGTGTGGCTTTTGCTACCAAATAAACCTGTTGGACTTTAACCTGGTGTTGTTAAACTTCTTACTAGAGAAACTAGAAGCAGGAGGAGGCCATTCGGCCCTTCGAGCGTGCTTTGCCATTCATTATGATCATGGCTGATCATCGAATTCAATATCCTGATCCCCCCCGCCCCCCCATGTAATGCAACATGCTCACACTCACGGGGATTATTTTATGGTCTGGAAGTGGCCAAACTGGAGAAACTGGCCAATGAAAGCACTAATTTTAGAGGAATTTACTGCTAGCTTTTGATGGGACATTGAAGAAACGAAATGATTGAAGCAGTATTAAAACGATATCAAAACGCAGGCGGCTATGCCTGACTTGAATTATATTTGATATTATTTTCCATTGCCAGCGAGTTCTCCAATACGCCGGTCCCAGTTATTGCTTTAACACAACAGCTCCCTCAGGCGTGGTAGGGAAATCTCCCTCTGGTCCATTTATCAAAACTACATCCTGAATTTACACAAAAGGGAATGAGATTGCCACTTAACGATCCACTTTGGTGATAGCATTGCTTTTGAAAATTGAATAGAATCAGGGAGATTCAGCACACAGGACCAACTGGCCCCAATGTGCCTGTGTTAATCTTTTGAAAGAGCTATCTAACGGGTCTCACACCCCTGCTCTTTATCCATAGGACAACAAAAGCCGTGAAAATATTGATCGAATCTGCTTCCCATCTCACTGGATAGGTTGGGGGTGTTTACCTTGGAGCAGCGATGGTTGAGAGGGGACCTAAACAAGGTGCTTGAAGACCTGGGTGGGACAGTGGGAGGTGGATAGAAAGACACTTTCTCCATTAGTAGAGGGGTCAATAACCGGGGGGGCATAGATTTAAGACCATAAGATATAGGAGCAGAATTAGGCCATTTGGCCCATCAGGTCTGTTCCGCCATTCAATCATGGCTGATATGATTCTCATCCCCATTCTCCTGCCTTCTCCCCGTAGCCTTTGATCCCCTTATTGATCAAGAACCTATCTATCCCTGTCTTAAAGACACTCAATGACCTGGCCTCCACGGCTCTCTGTGGCAATGAGTTCCACACATTCATCACCCTCTGGCTGAAGAAATTCCTCTTCATCTCAGTTTTAAAGGAACATCCCTTCACTTTGAGTTTGTGCCCTCGAGTTCGAGTCTCTCCCACTGGTGGAAACATCCTCTCCACGTCCACTCTATTGAGGCCTCTCAGTATTCTGTAAGTTTCAATTAGATTCCTCCCTCATCCTTCTAAACTCCAAGTATAAACCCAGATTCCTCAACCGCTTTTCATATGACAAACCCTTCATTCCAGAGATCATTCTTGTGAACCTCCTCTGGACCCCCTCCAAGACCAGCACATCCTTCCTTAGATATGGGGCCCAAAACTGTTCACAATATTCCAAATGGGGTCTGACCAGAGCCTTATACAGCCTCAGCAGTACATCCCTGCTCTTGTATTCTAGCCCTCTAGAAATGAACATTAACATTGAATTTGCCCTCCTAATTGCCAACTGAACCTGCACGTTAACCTTAAGAGAATCCTGAACCAGGACTCCCAAGTCCCTTTGTGCTTCAGAGTTCCGAAGCCTTTCCCCATTTAGAAAATAGTCCACGCCTCTATTCTTCCTAAGATGAGAGGTAGAATGTTAAGAGGCGAGTTTGGGAGAAACATTTTCACTGGGCGGGGTGGGAATCTGGAACTCACTGCCTGGAAGAGTGGTTCAATCAGTAACATTTAAGAAGCATGTAGATATGCCTGGCTGTAACCTCCAGGGATATTAGCCAAGTAGTAATACAGACAAATACCAGTTTTCCATCATCAAGCACACTTTATTATGTACCAAGAAAGAGACCTATCCCACGGCTCGCAGCTAGGTAGTGCAACACCTCAGGGCATTCACCAATGGTCCAGGTGAAGGAACCGTACGATGCAAATGAGATCAAGCCTTGGAGGAGGTGCAATGCCTACTCCAATCAGATTGGATCATGTAGATCAAGCTCAAGACAGGAGGTGAGAGCCCTGTCTTGTCAGCTTGGATCGGGAATGTCTCACTTGTGGAGACTCTGAATTGGACTGATTTGATTGAATTGGAAAAACAAAATGGTTTAAAAATCCCCGCTGAATGTTTCCTATTGGACGAATTTCTGTCAGCTCAATAAGGGAGCTAATCTTCAACAAAGCCCCCGGGGAGATCAATCTTTCTGGGTCCAGGCCGCCTTGCTGACACTGGCAAGTCTCCAAATAATTTAGGGTCATCATGACCTCTTCCAATCTTGATAAAGAAGCCAGGCTTGTGGGCAATGGGAGGCAACTCAGTGCGTTCGCATTAGTTATCCAGTTCCAGGGCAGTGTTCTAGAATATATGCATTGGCCGCCAATAATAAGGTCCAGCGCTGTATCCGAGCGGAAGCAATAGGGGGGGAACTGTCTTATCCTTTTTGAAAAGGCCCAGTAAGGGTAACAATAAAAAAATTCGACCATAGATGTATTGATGAAACCTCTTCACACCAAATATGACCACCAACCCTTCCTTCTCAACCTGAGAATACCTTTACCTTTACTCCGCATCAGAATGGGTCCAGTTCAAGCTGAAGTTAGTCATGACTCATGTCCAACTTGGAGAATGTCTTGCCACCTGTTAACTTAGCGTACAAATCTTCGATTCGGGACATGGAGTACATGTCGAGTTGGAGACCCGATTGACTTAGTTTATAGTCCCCACAGAGACACAGTGATTGTCAGGCTTAAGAACAGGCACTACAGGTACAGCCCATTCTGCAAATTACACAGGCCTTACTGTATCTCAACTTTCAAGGTGCCCCATTTGGTTTCCACCTTCTCCAGCATGGGACTGGTACTGCTCGCAAAATACCTAGGTGTAGGGTCAGTTGTTAACGTAGATCTTGGCCTTGGCCCCTTTTATTTTCCCCAGGCCCTCTTGGAAAACTCTAAGGTGCCTGTTGATAACTTTATGCAGTGCCCCCCCTAGCCTGAAGATCTCCCATCAGTTCAGACAAGTCCACCTCCAACTTCAAGGGATGGCCATTCACCAGTAATTAGACCATTACAGGAGCAACTTTCATTGTAATAATATGATTCAGTTGTAGCGTCCCTGTCTCTGGGAGAGGGGATACTTGCATTGTACGCTCAGATAACAGCCTCGGCTTTCTTTCTAGGCAGCACGTGTTTTGCCTGTTCCTGAAACTTCGCCGTGGCTGTGTCAAAGGAGAACAAAGAACAGTACAGCACAGTGTCAGGCCCTTCGGCCCACCAAGTCTGTGCCGACACAGATGCCTCTCTAATCTAATATTTTCTTGCCTCTATGTGGTCCATATCCCTCTATTCCCTGCTTATCCATGTATCTATCCAGCTGCCTCTTGGACGTTGTTATAGAATCTGCTTCCACCACCTCCTCCGGCAGCGCGTTCCAGGCATTCACCACCCTCTGTGTGAAAAACTTGCCCCTCACATCCCTTTTAAACTTTCCCCCCTCTCACTCTCAACCTGTGCCCCCGAGTAATTGACCCTTCGACCCTGGGAAAAAGACTCTGACTATCCACTCTATCCAAGCCTGTCATAATCCTGTAAACCTCTATCAGGTCCCCCCTCATCCTCCGACGCTCCAATGAAAACAATCCAAGTTTGTTCAACCTTTCTTCATAGTCCATATCCTCCAAACCAGGCAGCATCCTGGTAAATCTCTCCTGCACCCTTTCCAATGCATCAACATCCTTCCGGTAGTGTGGTGACCAGAACTGTACACAATACTCCAAATGCGGCCTAACCAAAGTCTCCTGCAGCTGCAACATGATTTTTCAATTCCGAAACTCAACGCCCCGATCGATGAAGGCCAGCATGCCTTGTGCCTTCTTGACCACCTTGTCCACCTGAGTTGCCACCTTCAGGGAACTGTGGATCTGCACACCTAGATCCCTCTGTGTGCTAATATTTCTAAGGGCTCCACCATTTTCCTTCCGCAGTAGACCTTCCAAATCGCATCACCTCACATTTGTCCGGGTTAAATTCCATCGGCTATCTTTTGGCCCAGGTCTCCAGCTGATTTATATCCTGCTGTATCCTCTGACAATCCTCTTCACTATCCGCTACTCCCCCAATTTTTGTATCATCTGCAGATTTACTAATCAGACCACCTACATTTTCTTTCAAATCATTTATATATCATTTACAACAGAGGCCTCAGCACTGATCTTTGTGGAACACCGCTTGTCACAGACCTCCAGTTAGAAAAGTATCCTTCCACTGCTACTCTCTGCTTTCTATGCCCAAGCCAGTTTTGTATCCATAAAGTGTTCTTTGACAGTGCTTGCACTAATCCTTCATCTGGTAACTGCATCTTTCTGGAGTATGTTCTCTAATACTCACTGCCTTTTCTTGACTGTCTGGTGGTGATGTTAGGGTTCCTATACAGCAAGGGGCCCTTTAACACCTGGTTTAAACAAGCTCTCTCCATTGAGGACTGTTTACACAAGGTCCCTCCTCCTAGTTGGAGGACATTGCTGTCTGACGCCCCCTGTAGCTCTTGTGCCCCTTGTTCTGTACTTTCAAGTGATAAGGCAATTTCAATGGCTTTTTAAAAATCCGTCTCAGGTTCCACTTCTTTTGGGTGGTTGGGTCATTTATGCCACACACCAACCTGTCTCGCAACATTTCATTCAGAGGCGATCCAAATTCGCAACATTTGGCCAATTTCTGTAACCTGGCCAAGAACTCAGTGACAGATTCTCCAGGAGTTCTCACAGCCATGTTGAAGAGATGTCTCTGGAGGATTACAGAAGGCTTTGAGTCGTAGTGGGTGTTTTTTTACCAGGTCTACCAATTCATTAAATGTTTTTGAGTCAGGGCCATCCGGATAGGTCAGACTTTTTATCATGCTGAAAGTCAATGCCCCACATACCAGCAATGATCTCACTTTTTGTTTTTCATCTCCTTCAATGTTGTTACAATGGAAGGAGTAATGCATGTGCTCAGTGTATTGGACCCAGTCTTCCCCACTGGTGCCTTTGGATTCAGGTTTTCCAAAAAGAAGCATAATGGCTTTTTCTTACAGGACAAGATTCCTGACTTATGGAGATTGTCCAGAGGAGGAAGATGGGAAAAAGATTTCCTCGTCGCCAATGTAATAAATCAGACAAACACAATTTTTCTGTCACCAAATACCCTCCATTGTGTACCAAGACGGTATCCGCTCCTATGACTCACAGCTAGGTAGTTCAACACTTCAGGACCTACAACAGCAGCCGGGTGAAGTAATGGATTTACATGTCGCCTCTGAACACTTCCTATAGGGCAAGCTTCCACCTGCTCAATAAGGCAGCTCATACTCCACAAATCTCCACAAATACGGGCGGCATGGTGGCACAGTGGTTAGCACTGCTGCTTCACAGCGCCAGGGACCCGGGTTCAATTCTGGCCTTGGGTCACTGTCTATGTAGAGTTTGCACGTTCTCCCTGTGTCTGCGTTGGTTTCCTCCGGGTGCTCCGGTTTCCTCGCACAGTCTAAAGATGTGCGGGTTAGGTTGATTGGCCATGTTAAATTAACCCTGGTATAAGGGAGATTAGTAGGGTAAATATGTGGGGTTACAGTGCATGGGTGGGATTGTGGTCAGTGCAGACTCGATGGGTGAATGGCCTCCTTCTGCACTACAGGGATTCTATGATTCTATGAAATCCCATAGGGAGATATATCGATGATCTCCCGTGGTCCTCGGAGCCATCATGACAGGCCAAATGTTGGAAAATGGGATTAGTGTCATTGGAATTTTGTTGGCTGGCGTGAACATGATGGGCCGAATAGCCTCCTTCTGTGCTGAAAACGTCTATGAATCTGTATCTTCCAGAACACCCCAAATCGTAGCAACTTGCAATGGAATTCTTTTTCCTTATCATCTTTCTGACTATTTTTGCCAATTCTGTTAAAACTCTGTTGTTGAATTGAGGATCCTCTCACACAGACCCTCCCCCCCCCTCTCCCCACCCCCCACACCTCAAGGTCCTACCAACTGGGCGACAAGAGCCTTATTCTGACACCAGGAGATTTACCTTACAGCTGCTGATGTGGCTAATTTAATAATTACACTAACTCTACACACTGTTCACTATGAAATGAAAAAGAAATGTCTGCTTTGCACTGACATGGGCATCGAGCAACATTGGTTTCTCGGCCTTTTGGGTAAGATCAAGTGTAGTATGGATCGGATGCTGCACTTGGTTGAGGCCATAGGGTTGCATTTGAGCTTCATGTTCATGTGAAGCGGTTTTTGGAAGCGGCATCTCGGCCTTTTGGCTAGGATGCAGATGAGATCAAGCCTTGGAGGAGGAGACCTCCCCCTCCTCCAATCAGCTTGGCTCATGTAGATCAGGCCCAAGACAGGTGTGAAAGCCATGTCTTGTAAGCTTGGATCAGAAATGTCTCAACTTGTTGAGACTCTGAATTGGACTTGATTTAAGAACAAACATAAGAACATAAGAAATAGGAGCAGGAGTAGGCCATCTAGCCCCTCGAGCCTGCCCTGCCATTCAATAAGATCATGGCTGATCTGACGTGGATCAGTACCACTTACCCGCCTGATCCCCATAACCCTTAATTCCCTTACCGATCAGGAATCCATCCATCCGCGCTTTAAACATATTCAGCGAGGTAGCCTCCACCACCTCAGTGGGCAAAGAATTCCAGAGATTCACCACCCTCTGGGAGAAGAAGTTCCTCCTCAACTCTGTCTTAAACCGACCCCCCTTTATTTTGAGGCTGTGTCCTCTAGTTTTAACTTCCTTACTAAGTGGAAAGAATCTCTCCGCCTCCACCCTATCCAGCCCCCGCATTATCTTATAAGTCTCCATAAGATCCCCCCTCATCCTTCTAAACTCCAACGAGTACAAACCCAATCTCCTCAGCCTCTCCTCATAATCCAAACCCCTCATCTCCGGTATCAACCTGGTGAACCTTCTCTGCACTCCCTCCAATGCCAATATATCCTTCCTCATATAAGGGGACCAATACTGCACACAGTATTCCAGCTGCGGCCTCACCAATGCCCTGTACAGGTGCATCAAGACATCCCTGCTTTTATATTCTATTCCCCTCGCGATATAGGCGATATAGGATTTGATTGAATTGGAATAAAAATACAAAAAAAACCAACAAAGAACAAAGAACAGTACAGCACAGGAACAGGCCCTTCGGCCCTCCAAGCCTGCGCCAATCATGATGCCTGCCTAAACTAAAACCGTATGCACTTACAGAGTCTAAAGGAGATGTACGAGGCAGATTTTTTGCACAGAGAGTAGTGGGTGCCTGGAACTCGTTGCCGGGGGAGGTAGTGGAAGCGGATACGGTAGTGACTTTTAAGGGGCGTCTTGACAAGTACATGAATAGGATGGGAATAGAGGGATATGGTCCCTGGAAGGGTGGGGGTTTTAGTTAAGTCGGGCAGCATGGTCGATGCAGGCTTGGAGGGCCAAAAGGCCTGTTCCTGTGCTGTAATTTCTTTGTTCTTTGTTCTTTGAGAGGGTTGGCTTATGAGGAGAGACTGAGTAGACTGGGGCTACACTCATTGGAATGCAGAAGAATGAGGGGAGATCTTATGGAAACATATAAGATTATGAAGGGAATAGATAAGATAGAAGCAGGGAAGTTGTTTCCACTGGCAGGTGAAACTAGAACTAGGGGGCATGGCCTCAAGATAAGGGGAAGTAGATTTAGGACTGAGTTGAGGAGGAACTTCTTTTCTGAGCTGTAATTTCCTATGGTTCTATGGTTCTTCACACAAAGGGTTGTGAATCTGTGGAATTCCCTGCCCAGTGAAGCAATTGAGGCTACCTCATTGAATGTTTTTAAGGGAAGGATAGATAAATTTTTGAACAGTAAAGGAATTAAGGGTTATGGTGAGCGGGCGAGTAAGTGGAGCCGAGTCCACAAAAAGATCAGCCATTTTGCTACTATGGGGCGAATTTCCCGAATTCTGGATGAGGAGTCAGGTTTCACTGATAATATCTGGAAGCACTGCCTCACACTCTTCCTGGGGAGGCGATGGCCTTGTGGTATTATCACTAGGTTATTAATCCAGAAACATAGCTAATGTTCTGGGGACCTGAGTTCAAATCCTGCCACAGCAGATGGTGGAATTTGAATTCAATAAATAAAATCTGGGATTAAGAATCTACTGATGACCATGAAACCATTGTTGGAAAAACCCATCTGGTTCATTCATGTCCTTTAGGGAAGGAAATCTGCCGTCCTTACCTGGTCTGGCCTACATGTGACTCCAGAGCCACAGCAATGTGGTTGACTCTCAACTGCCCTCTGAACAAGGGCAACTAGGGATGGGCAATAAATGCTGACCAGACAGTGAAGCCCACATCCCGTAAAAATTAACTTTAAAAAAGAGACAGTCCTGAAGATTTGGCACTTGAGTTGTCCTGGAAAGTGAATTTTATAATTTAACGTTTTCAAACATAACACGTTGCGTTGAAGCAGTAATGCAGGAAATGCGCTGCACTGTGACAGTGCCAGTCTGCGCCTCCCAGCTGGGACAATGGCCCTTCACATTTATGGTTCCGATGGCTTCTTGGTCACCTTGAGAAACACGAATGGGTTTCTGGAATTGTGTTCTGATTCGCTGCTATTCTTAACACCGCACTTCACAACATCTTGAAGTGAGTAAAAAGTTTATTTATCAGTGTCACAAATAAGGTTTACATTAACATTGCAATGAAATTCCTGTGAAAATCCCCTAGTCGCCACACTTCAGGTCCACGCACCTAACCAGCGCGTCTTTCTGTCTGAGGAAACTGGAGCACCCGGAGGAAACCCAGGCAGACACGGGGGGAACGTGCATTCTCCGCACAGACAGTGACCCAAGACAGGAATCGAACCACGGGTCCCTGGCGCTGTGAGGCAGCAGTGCTAACCACTGTGCCGGTCCTCCACATTCGCTTTCTTAGAAATGTTTTCTTTCAAAAACATTCATCCCAGCAATTTCCTTCATGCCTCATTCAATTCAGCAAATGTCAAGTATTACCCAGCTTTTAATCATTCTCTTTGCGGAATTTCAAACCCCCTGTATTCACCGACTAACAGCTGTGCTGATGACATGAGAACCATCCTGTACAAAGCAGCTGAGCAGCCCGGGGGTTGGTGGGGGAGGGATAGGGAGGCTGGGGGGTGGGGGGGGGGGGGGCGGCAGGGGTTCTGCTCGAAGCCATGGTGGAGGAATGCTTGTGGTTCCGGTCCTGGTCGGTTCCACTCTGATTCCCCCCCAAGGCCTCCGCAGCAAGGAAGTGGGGGGAAGCTAGAGGAGAAATCATGCTGAGTTCCTGTTTCTATCACTGTTTCAGGAGTCTGGCTGAAACTGTACGCGTGTGTGAGTGAGCAAGAGAAAGATTGTGTGCCCCTGTGATGCCCCCATAGTCAAAGTGCCTTCCCATGATTCCAGCTTAGGCTCAATTACAGGACGAAAATTGCAGCAAGACATTGTCATAAAAACCCATCTGGTTCACTAATGACCTTTAGTGTGTCACTGCCTCGCTAACTATTCCAAAAGGAGTCTCAGGGAATAAGTGGAGAAAACTCTGGAAAATAGAAAGAAAGGACTTCAATGTTCTGGTGAATTTGGTGCACTGTGCATTGCCCTTTTAAAACAGCTTTTGTAGAAAGCTGAGCTCCGGTAACAGCGGCTGGTCCCAGGGGTTGATGTTCAGTCAGCAAAGCTTAAACATAAGCTTACTGTTATGACTAAGTTTGGTAGAATTACTCCCAGTCCCAGTGAAGTAGCAACAAGTGGTCTTTGAAAGGAAACACACAGATGATTACAAGCACATGCAAACACACGCACAATGCACAGAAACACACTCAAACACACGCTAAGACACAGAAACACTTGATTTGATTTATTATTGTCACATGTATTAACATACAGTGAAAAGTATTGTTTCTTGCGCGCTATACAAAGCATACTATTCATAGAGAAGGAAACAAGAAACTGCAGAATGTAGTGTTACAGTCATAGCTAGGGTGTAGAGAAAGATCAACTTAATGCAAGGTAGGTCCATTCAAAGTCTGACAGCAACAAAGAAGAAGCTGTTCTTGAGTCGGTTGGTGCATGACCTCAGACTTTTGTATCTTTTTCCTGACGGAAGAAGGTGGAAGAGAGAATGTCCGGGGTGCGTGGGGTCCTTAATTATGCCGGCTGCTTTGCCGAGGCAGCGGGAAGTGCAGACAGAGTCAATGGATGGAAGGCTGGTTTGAGTGATGGATTGGGCGACATTCACGACCTTTTGTAGTTTCTTGCGGTCTTGGGCAGAGCAGGAGCCCATACCAAGAAAGAATGCTTTCTATGGTGCATCTGTAAAAGTTGGTGAGAGTTGTAGCTGACATGCCAAATTTCCTTAGTCTTCTGAAAAAGTAGAAGCGTTGGTGGGCTTTCTTAACTATAGTGTCGGCGTGGGGAGACCAGGATGGGTTGTTGGTGATCTGGACATCTAAAAACTTGAAGCTCTCGACCCTTTCTACTTCATCCCCGTTGATGTAGTCAGGGGCATGTTCTCCTTTGCGCTTCCTGAAGTCGATGACAATCTCCTTCATTTTGTTGACATTGAGGGAGAGATTATTGTCACCGCACCAATTCACCAGATTCTCTATCTCATTCCTGTACTCTGTCTCAAACACATGCAAACACACACACAAACACACATGGCATTTAAGCAAACACACTCAGAAACACACACTCACATGAATACACACAAACACACGTGACACTCAAGCAAACATACAAACGCACACAACACATAAAAATGCATAAATATAAATTCACACAAAAAACAATTATAAAATCTTCACCATAAAACACATTCACACAGACACACATTTCAAGTCATGTGTATGATGTGAACTTCCCATTTTTTTAAGGCTAATATTTATTGCAATTTGCTCAGTGAATTACCTTTGAAGATTTCTTCCCCCAGTTCACATTCTGGGACAACAGTTTGTGCTCAATTTCCCAGCTAGATCCACCCCGCCCCCATCCCTCACTTAAATAATATCTCATGTCTAGATTTGGACATATACACACACATTGTTCAGCCCTGGCAGGATAGTCTAGTCGTGTCCTCACTAAACACCCACACATGGGCAAGAGTTACTTGACAGTGAGAAGTTGGAATCTTCCCCCCTTCCTAATCCAGGAGTAATGAGGCCAACTCAGAATGGAGAGGAACAAGTATGGACAAGGGTTGAAACCTGGATCAAGGACCCCACGCCTTACTGTCTCATTGCTGCCCTCAAAGTGCCAGGTCATTGAACTAGCATGTCCCTACTGAGCCTGTAAAGCCAGCTCTCTTTCTATTCAATGTGCTGAGAAAAAGGTTAAAATAGGAATTCCTCTTTTTGCCGGAATGTTACCAGATGTTTCCACTTTGAAAGTACAGCAACCACCACAGCATTGATGCCATTTGGCCCATCGTGTTTGTACCAGCTCTCCTATTGAGCTACTCACCTTGTACATATCGCCTAGACTGTGGGAGAGCCTGTAGCTGCTCCTCATCTTGAAAGGGGGAGGTGATGGGCCAGTGGGATTATCACTCAGTTATTAATCCAGAAACTCAGCTAATGTTCCGAGGACCCGGGTTCGAATCCCAGCACAGCAGACGGTGGAATTTGAATTCAATAAAAAATATCTGGAATTAGGAATCTACTGATGACCATGAAGCCATTGTCGATTGTCGGAAAAACCCAGCTGGTTCACTAATGTCCTTTAGGGAAGGAAATGTTACCCGGTCTGGCCTACACGTGACTCCAGAGCCACAGCAACGTGGTTGACTCTCAACTGCCCTCTGTAATGGCCGAGCAAGACACTCAGTTCAAGGGCAACTAGGGATGGACAATTCATGCTGGTCAGCCAGTGACACCCATGTCCCACGAGTGAATAGAAAAAAGTCATCACTAATTACACAATGAGGGAGAATACACACAGTGGCCAGCCATCAATGCCACCGTAAGACCATGAGACCATAACATAGAGGCCATTCAGCGCCTCAAGCCTGCTTCACCATTCAATAGGATCATGGCTGGTCCTCACGCCCACTTTCCTGCCCTTTCCCCGTAACTCTCGATTCCCTTACTGATCAAAAATCTATCTCAGCCTTAAATATACACAAGGACTCTGCCCCCCACAGCTCTCTACGGCAATTAACCCACCTTCCCAATCCAACAGGCACCAATTCCTGCCAGTCACTCGCAATCCAAATGTCAGTGTTTCCTCTGTAACCCAGGACAGTGACTGGACACAGAAATGAGCCATATCGCACACCATTGCAGAACGGAGTCCCATCTTCCGCCAAAGTCCACACAGAGGGACTGAGGCCAGTTATGGTGTCCCTGGCACCTGCTGACAGGAATGTCGCACTGAATGTGTTGAGGTTTACAGTGTGGATGAAGGTCATTCAGCCCATCAAGCCTGTGCTAGTTCTTTGTCTCTTATGCCTCCCTTTGCTTCAAATACTCATCCACCGTTATCTTGAATGAAATGTTAAACCTGACGTCCCTCTCAGGTGATAAAAGATCTCAGGCATTACATCGAAGAGAGCTCTTCCTCGTGCCCCTCAGGTTACCCCTCAACCAACCTCACTGAAACACATTGGGCGTGACCTTATCGGCCGTTCGTGCCACGCTCCCATTGAAGCGAGGTTGGAGAGTTTGGCACCCAGCCAAATCTCCGTTCACTGCAGTGGGATGATGGGAAAATCCCACCAGCGTGAACGACCATGAGATTCCGACCATTATCTTGTCATTTATCTCATTGCTGTTTGTGGGATCTTGCTGTGCACATATTGACTGCTGCAGTTCCCACATTAGTGCTTCAAAACCACTCAAGAGCTCTGGTAGACCTTGAGGTTGTGAAAAGCTCTTTATAACTGCCTGTAAGAGTGGGGGTAGTTGTGTTCTATTCATTGTCGTAGATGTAGCAATCATACACCCCAATCATTGGTGAAACAATACTGTGGGTTCTTTAGCTCAGACTGTACACGAACATAGAATCCCTCCAGCGCAGAAGGAGGCCATTTGGCCCATCGAGTTTGCACCAACCACAATTCCACCCAGGCCCTATCCCTGTAACCCCATGCATTTACCCTCCTAGTCCCCCTGACACTAAGGGGCAATTTAGCATGGGCAATCCACCTCTGCACATCTCCTCTGCACCTCCTCCAGTGCCAGTACATCCTTTCTCAAGTAAGGAGACCAAAACTGTACTCCAGGTGTGGCCTCACCAGCACCTAACCTGTACATCTTTGGACTGTGGGAGGAAACCAGAGCACCCGGAGGGGACCCACGCAGACACGGGGAGAACGTGCAAACTTCACATAGTCAGTGACCTGAGGCTGGAATTGAACCTTGGACCCTGGTGCTGTAGGCAGCAGTGCTAACCACTGTGCCACTGTGCCGCCCATTCAGTTTTAACAGGGAGGCTGTGTGGACATTTCTGACTTGTAGACCCTGCTACCTCATTCTGCCTACAGTCATGGGTCAATACATAAGAACATAAGAACTAGGAGCAGGAGTAGGCCGTCTGGCCCCTCGAGCCTGCTCCGCCATTCAATAAGATCATGGCTGATCTTTTTGTGGACTCAGCTCCACTTACCCGCCCGCTCACCATAATCCTTCATTCCTTCACTGTTCAAAAATGTATCTATCCTATCCTTAAAAACATTCAATGAGGTAGCCTCAACTGCTTCACTGGGCAAGTATTTCCACAGATTCACAACCCTTTGTGTGAAGAAGTTCATCCTCAACTCAGTCCTAAATCTGCTCCCCCTTATTTTGAGGCTATGCCCCCTAGTTCTAATTTCACTCGCCAGTGGAAACAACTTCCCCGCTTCTATCTCATCTATTCCCTTCATAATCTTATATGTTTCTATAAGGTCTCCCCTCATTCTTCTGAATTCCAATGAGTATTGCCCCAGTCTACTCAGTCTCTCCTCATAAGCCAACCCTCTCAACTCCGGAATCAACCTAGTGAATCTCCTCTGCACCCCCTCCAGTGCCAGTATCTCCTTTCTCAAGTAAGGAGACCAAAACTGTACACAGTACTCCAGGTGTGGCCTCACCAGCACCTTAGACAGCTGCAACATAACCTCGCTATTTTTAAACTCCATCTCTCCAGCAATGAAGGACAAAATTCCATTTGCCTTCTTAATTACCTGCTGCACCTGCAAACCAACTCCTTGAGATTCCTGCACAAGGATACCCAGGTCCCTCTGCACAGCAGCATGCTGCAATTTTTTACCATTTAAATAATAGTCCATTTTGCTGTTATTCCTACCAAAATGGATGACCTCACATTTACCAACATTGTACTCCATCTGCCAGACCCTCGCCCACTCACTTCGACTATCTTTATCTCTTTGCAGACTTTCAGCATCCTCTGCCACCCATCTTGGTGTCATCTGCGAATTTTGACACACTACACTTGATCCCCAACTCCAAATCATCTTGTAAATCGTAAACAATTGCAATCACATCCTGTCTCACGGCGAGAGATGGGCAGCACTTTAAGAAATGTATCCTTAAAGCTACATACACATCGCATCACACCACATCCTCTGGTTGGTACACTGAATACTATCTACCTGAGTTGGGCCTCTTGGAGTATGAGCTCCCTGATTGAGGGAATGATTGCCTTCCCAATCATGGATTCCCATCCATGTACATATGTTGAGGAATGTCAGGGCGACGGACACTCTGCATTCTGACTGTGCACCTGAAGCCCTCTTCGGAGTGGAGATAGGTTTGTAAATAAAGGGAATCTGGTGAAGGGACAATTGTCTTGGAGGAGTTATTTCAGGTTCCTACATGTCCTTCCCCTTTCCCTCAGAGATTTGCCAGCCTGTGTGCATTCACCCCACTGATAGAGGACAGTCAGAGATCGCTGGGGGCCTATGGGATTGGAACTATGTCGGACAGTCCTTCAAAGAGGAGAACATTCCGGAGGCATGGAAAGTCGGATTCAATAACAACAGTGCCAAAATAAGAAGCTGTCGCTGGCAACAGAATAAACCAAATTCCCGTTTTTATTTAATGGGATTCTTGTCGATGTTCTGGGGATTGAATTATTCGATTCTAATCCTTCATGCAGATAAACTGCAGTCAGTGTTTGTGGGAATGCTCTTTGACAGGAGGATGTTTGCTGGTTGGATCTCCAAGATTGTGTGTGCTGGATTGTGACAATTGCATTTCTACCTGGGAACCCGTCACAATCGGAGTGACTAACTGACTGACTTCCCTGGGAAATCCAACCCCAGCAACCAATGATGATACAATAATAATCTCTTCCTCAATGTCAGGAAAATGAAGGAGATTGTCATCGACTTCAGGAAGCATAGTGGAGGTCATGCCCATGTCTACATCAATGGGGATGAAGTGGAAATGGTCAAGAGCTTCAAGTTGTCCAGATCACCAATAATCTGTCCTGGTGCCCCTCCATGCCGATGCTATAGTTAAGAAAGCCCCACCAACACCTCTACTTTCTCAGGAGACTAAGGAAATTCGGCATGTCCACTATGACTCGCACCAACTTTTACAGATGCACCATAGAAAGCATTCTTTCTGGTCGTATCACAGCTTGGTATGGCTCCTGCTGGAGCCTGGAATGGCACGTAGCACAGTGGTTAGTACTGTTGCCTCACAGTGCCAGGGATCCAGGTTCAATTCCCGGCTTGGGTGACTATCTGTGTGGAGATTGCATGTTCTCCCCGTGTCTGTGTGGGTTTCCTCTGGATGCTCCGGTTTCCTCCCACAGTCCGAAACACGTGCTGGTTAGGTGCATTGGCCATGCTAAATTCTCCCTCAGTGTTACCCGAACAGACACCGGAGTGTGATGACTCGGGGATTTTCACAGTAACTTCATTGCAGTGTTAATGTAAGCCTACTTGTGACCAATAAATGAACTTTACTTTTTGCTCTGACCAAGAAGCTGCAAATGGTTGTGAATGAAGCCCAATCCATCACACAAACCAGCCTCCCTTCCATTGACTCTGTCTACACTTCCCGCTGCCTCGGGAAAGCAGCCGGCATAATCAAGAGCTCCACGCACCCCGGACATTCTCTCTTCCACCTTCTTCTGTCGGGAAAAAGAAACAAAAGTCTGAAAACACGTACCAACTTCTTTCCTGCTGTCATCAGAATTTTGAATGATCCTGTAACTGTAGCACTGGGTGGAATTGTACCGCCTTGCCCACCACAGGAATTGGAACGGACAAGGGGCAGACCACGGAAAGATCCATTGACCTCGTGTGGGATTTTACGATTTTGGGATGTGCGAGGCCATAATATCCTGTCCATCACATCCTGCACCCTCTCCTTTCGTTCTCCACTATGTACTCTATGAATGGTATGCCTTATCTGTGTCGCGCGCAAGAAACAACACTGTATTCCAATACATGCGACAATAATAAATCAAATCAAAAATCAAATAAAAAATCGAAATCAATCGATTCTCAAAACACAAGTTGCTTTGGTTAAAGCCATTTTGGATGGATTCCATGCGAGTGGACTATTGTGAAAACATTGAGCACATAAGAAGGCCATTCATCCCATCAGGCCTGGGCTAGGCCTTTGAAAGTGCTATCTAATTTAAGCCCCACCCCTCAGCATTTTGTCACTTCACACCCTGTAAGTTCATCCTTTGCAAGTGTATGTTTGACTATCTTTCAAAAATTCCACAGAATCGGATTCCCCCACCAGTTTCCAGGTAACCTTACCACATCTCAGCGGGAGGAAGACAGAATTGTATTTACGTAGGGCCGCGATTCTCCAATCTCGCTCGCCCCGCCGATGCTGTCGGTAGGAATTGAGAATTAGGCACTCGGCCTAATCTCCATTCACAGCAGCGGGACTGGAGAATCTCAGCCGCGGGTGAGGTTGGAGAATCCAACCTTAGTATCTCCTAATGTCCCAAGTGCTTTACAACCACTGAACTATTTTGCAAGTGCAGACAATCTGTACAATGCAAGGCACACGGAAGCCAATTTTCACACTGCAAAACTCCCACAAACTGGAAGGTTAGGCGGAACGGATAATCTGTTTCTGTGAGTTGACTGAGGGATAAATAGGGGCAGCACACCAGGGAGAATTCCCCTGCTCCAGAACACAATGGGATCTATTATGTCCACCGGAGCAGGCAGACAGGATCTCAGTTTAACAACATGTCGCGAAAGAAAGCACCGCTGACAATGCAGCACTCCTCTGCACTGCACTGGAGGGGTGGATCTTCTGTCTGGGGCGGGGACTCAACTCCTGGATCAGCTCCTGGTCCCAAGCCTGTGTTGTGTTCAGCACGGTGGCACAGTGGGTTAGCACTGCTGCCTCACAGCACCAGGGACCCAGGTTTGATTCCCGGCTCGGGTCACTGTCTGTGTGGAGTTTGCACGTTCTCCCCGTGTCTGCGTGGGTTTCCTCCGGGTGCTCCGGTTTCCTCCCACAATCTGAAAGAAGTGCTGGTTAGGGTGCATTGACCCGAACAGGCGCCGGAGTGTGGTGACTGGGAGATTTTCACGGTAACTTCACTGCAGTGTTAATGTAAGCCTTACTTGTGACTAATAAATAAACTTAACTTAGCATTAGTGACACCATGCAATTTTTAAATAATCTAATTGGCTGGGGGGTGATTTTTATCGTCCAATCAGCAGCACTAGGACAGACCTGGAGGCGGGACCTGGCTCTGGAGGGCTCTTTGGGCCTCTCGCAGGAAGAGGATTGGTCGCCGCCGGCAGGGGCAGGGGGTCACGGCTGGCCTCTGGATGCCACCTCGGTGGTGCTGGCCACATCCCTGGAAATGTGAAGGGCACAGTGGATTCCCCAGGAATGGGCGCAGGAGACCACCTCAGCTGACCATGCCAACCTGGGAGGAGGTCACCAGGCCGATCGGTGCCTGTGGGGCGCAGGGGGAGAACCGCCCAATAGTGCAGGGAATGATCAAATGATCTCACCTGTGCCGCTAGGATAAGTGAACCTCCGGGTCCCCCAACTCACATCATCACTTATGCTGTGTTTCTGTATGGGGTGTGGGCAGCACTGATAAGGCCAGCATTCCCATCCCTAATTGCCCTTGAGAAGGTGGTGGTGAGCTGCCTTATTGAACCCCTGCAGTCCATGTGGTATTAGCGAGGCACCTGCAGGATCTTGACCCAGCTACAGTGGAAGCACGGGGGTGGAGCGTAGGGCAACTTGCTTCTCCCACACACCTGCTGCCCTTGTCCTTCTCGATGGAAGTGGTCGTGGGTTTGGAAGGTGCTGCCTGAGGGGCCTTGTTGAGTTCCTGCAGTGCATCTTGGAGATGGTACACACGGCTGCCACTGTTCGTCAGTGGTGGAGGGAACGAATGTTTGCGGAAGGGGTGCTGATCAAATGGGACTGCTTTGTCCTGGATGGTGTTGAGCTTCTTGAGTGTTGTTGGAGCTGCACCCATCCAGGCAAGTGGGGAGTATTCCATCACACTCCTGACCTGTACGTTGTACATGATGGTCAGGTTTAGGGGAGTCAGATATTAGCCACAGAATTAGCAGCCTGTGATTTGCTCTTTGATCATCCACACTCACAATCCATCCGTGTTTTACCCAGGAGAAGACAGTCCACAATAGTGGAGAGAGAGAAAGAGAGAGAGTGTGGTGAACCATCGTTGGTTACCACTGTGGGGTTATTCTAATGTTGCTGTTGGGTTAGGGTGTTGACACTGTGGGGTTGCTATAATGTTGTTGTTGGGCTAGGGTGTTTACACTGTGGGATTAATATACCTGTGGTGGATGCTGTTATGGCACATCCCAGTCGGGCCCCGCCTCCTGGGAGAGGTATAAGACCCTCTGCTCAGGCGGGACCCCTCCAGTCTGGAATGGTGTACTCGTGTTTAAATAGTTCCATTGTTTGTCAATAAAAGTCTTCAATCGCTGAAGCCTTGTACCTCGTGCTCGATTGTCGCGCATCAATTTTATTGACAAACACGAAACTCTCGACAGAAAGGAGAGTATGGAACAAATGCTGAAACCAGAGCGTCTGACGCTGGATCCACGTGCGGTCGGTGCCTCTAACACCTTCGACCACTGGCTGAAGTGTTTCGAGGACTACCTGGCAGCCTCTGCAGCAGTTACTACGGATAACGACAGACTCCAGGTCCTCCATGCGAGGGTAAGCGACACTGTCTACCTCGCGATTCGTGCGGCCACCACTTACCCGAGGGCCCTCGAGCTCTTGAAAAAGCGCTACACGAGACCACCCAACGAGATCCACGCTCGTTACCTCCTCGCTACACGACGTCGGCAGTCGGGCGAAACCATGGAGGACTACGCCAATGAGCTCTTGCAGCTTGCCAGGGGCTGCGACTGCAAAGCTGTGTCGGCTGAGCAGTATATGTACGACCTCGCCCGAGACGCGTTTGTGGCAGGGGTCGGGTCTTCATACATCCGGCTCAAGCTGTTGGAGAAAGGGAATCTCAACCTGACCCAAGCGATGGAGATGGCTGAAATGCTGGAGGCAGCGTCGAAAAGCTTGGCCCTGTATCCGGAGGACCACGTGGAGACAACGTGGCAGGAGCAGTCACAAATCCCTCCTCGCCCCACGGGCTCGCGCTCCCATATCGACCCGACGACGGCGGCAGCCCCAGGCGGCCCGCGGTGCTATTTTTGCGGAGGAGCCAAGCATCCACGGCAACAGTGTCCTGCTAAAACGGTGATCTGCAATCAATGCGGTAAAAAGGGGCACTACGCGAAAGTCTGCAGATCTAAGCCCAAGAACGGCAGTGCAGCCTGTGACCCTCCAGAATGGAGATCATCTCCATCGGCGTCGCAGTACCCACGAGGTCCGACCACGTGCGAGCCCAGGACGACGCCATTGTGGCTGGCGGAGGAGGAGGATGACCACCAGGAGTCGCTACGCTTGGCGCCCTCACCCACGTGCGATTCATGGGGGTGGCCATCTTGGTCGACGACGACCAGGAGCGACCAGCAGGGGTCCTCAGCATCAACCTCGGCTGCCTGCAGTGACGTCCAAGGGCCAACGGTGGCGTCGATCACCCTGGACCAGGCTAAGCATCACAGGCTTGACTGTTCAATGATGAACATTAAGGTAAATGGTCGTACTGTGTATTGTCTGTTTGACAGCGGGAGCACCGAGAGTTTTATTCACCCTGACACTGCAAAGAGGTGTGGACTCCGGGTTCTACCTGCCAAACAGACAATTTCTATGGCATCACGGTCCCGGTCTGTACCGATCCAAGGACGTTGTGTGGTAACTCTGGAAGTGCAGGGCACAATTTACGAGCGATACAGGCTCCTTGTGTTGCCGCATCTTTGCGCGCCAATTCTCCTCGGACTAAACTTTATGGTCCACATGAAGAGTGTGATCCTACAGTACGGTGGGCCACTCCCTTCGCTGGCAGTAGGGAATCAGCCGCAGCCTCCAAATCGTCCAAAGCGCCCCGCATGCAATCTTTCCACACTAAAGATCACCACACCCTCTTTATTTAAGAATCTGGTACCAGGCTGCAAGCCCATCGCTACTAAAAGTAGGCGTTACAGCGCTGAAGACCGGATCTTCATCAGATCTGAGGTTCAGCGGCTCCTCAAAGAAGGGATCATACAGTCCAGCGTTAGTCCGTGGAGAGCACAGGTCGTGGTGGTTAAGAGCGGGAACAAACCCCGGATGGTCATCGACTACAGTCAGACCATTAATCGTTATACGCAGCTGGATGCGTATCCTCTCCCGCGCATATCTGATATGATCAATCAGATTGCACAGTACCGGGTGTTCTCCACCATAGACCTTAAGTCCGCCTACCACCAACTCCCCATCCGCCCAGAGGACCGACAATACACGGCTTTTGAGGCGGATGGTTGTCTGTATCAGTTTCTTAGGGTTCCATTTGGTGTCACCAATGGGGTCTCGGTCTTCCAGCGTGCTATGGACCGAATGGTGGACCAGAACGGGTTGCGGGCTACCTTCCCGTACCTGGATAATGTCACCATCTGCGGCCATGACCAGCAGGACCATGACACAAACCTCCAGAACTTTTTGCGCACTGCGTCTCGCCTGAATCTGACCTACAACAGGGAGAAGTGTGTATTCCGTACGCGCAGGTTAGCTATCCTGGGATACGTGGTGGAAAACGGGGTCATTGGCCCTGATCCAGACCGTATGCGCCCCCTTACTGAACTTCCCTTGCCCGCTAGCGCAAAAGCACTGAGGAGATGCCTCGGCTTCTTCTCTTATTATGCGCAGTGGGTCCCCAACTACGCGGACAAAGCCCGTCGGCTCATCAAGTCCACGACTTTTCCACTCACGCCAGAGGCCCAATTGGCCTTCAAGGCATTGAAAAGCGACATTGCGAAAGCCACGATGCACGCGGTGGATGAATCCATCCCTTTTCAGGTGGAAAGTGATGCATCTGATTTCGCCCTGGCCGCCACACTAAACCAGGCAGGCAGGTCCGTCGCGTTTTTTTCCCGCACCCTTCAAGGTCCCGAAATTCGGCATTCAGCGGTGGAGAAGGAGGCCCAGGCTATTGTGGAGGCCATCAGACACTGGCGCCATTACCTGGCGGGGAAGCGGTTCACCCTGATCACGGATCAGCGATCCGTGGCGTTTATGTTCAATAATACGCAGAGGGGCAAGATCAAGAATGACAAGATCTTGCGGTGGAGAATTGAGCTCTCCACCTATAATTACGATATTATGTATCGTCCAGGGAAACTCAATGAGCCCTCGGATGCCCTCTCGCGCGGAACATGCGCTACCATGCAGGAGGACCGCTTGAACGCCCTCCATAATGATCTGTGCCATCCTGGGGTCACTCGGCTCTACCACTTCATCAAAGCCCGCAACCTGCCCTACTCGGTGGAGGATGTCAGGTCAGTAACAAGAAGCTGTCGGATTTGCGCGGAATGCAAACCGCACTTTTACCGACCTGACCGGGCACAATTGGTCAAGGCCACTCGCCCCTTCGAGAGGCTGAGTGTGGATTTTAAGGGCCCCCTTCCCTCAACAGACCGGAACGTGTACTTTCTTAACATCATAGATGAGTACTCCCGGTTCCCGTTTGTTGTCCCCTGCGCGGACACGTCGACTGCCACAGTGATCAAGGCATTCCGTGATCTTTTTACCCTGTTCGGGTACCCCAGCTATATACATAGCGACAGGGGCTCGTCGTTCATGAGTAACGACTTGAGGCAATTCCTGCTCTCATACGGGATTGCCTCTAGTAGAACCACGAGTTACAACCCTAGGGGCAATGGACAGGTGGAGAGAGAGAATGCTACAGCCTGGAAGGCTGTCCTATTGGCGCTGAAGTCCAAAGGCCTTCCAGTCTCCCATTGGCAGGAGGTCCTTCCAAATGCGCTTCACTCCATTCGCTCCCTCCTGTGTACGGCAACCAATGCTACTCCCCACGAGAGGATGTTCTCATTCCCTCGGAAGTCGTCCTCGGGGATATCCTTACCAGCCTGGTTGACGTACCCAGGACCCGTCCTTCTGCGGCGACATGTAAGGGCCCGCAAGTCCGACCCCTTGGTCGAACAGGTCCACCTCCTCCACGCCAACCCTCAGTATGCCTATGTGGCATATCCTGACGGGCGAGAGGACACAGTCTTGATCCGAGACCTGGCGCCCGCAGGGGACGTAGCAACTCCTGTCGCTCCCATACCCCCTGTCACGAATCCCCTATCGCTTATTTCTTCCCCGGACGTGGCGCGGTCAGCACCGGGACCAGTGCATAACAGTTATACTCCCGTGTACAGCTTGCCTGAGACTCGGAGATCGGCGCCACCACAGAAGGTACCGGGATCCCCTGCACCACCGCTTCACCAGGGTCAACCGGCCCGTGAGTCCTCGAGGGGACAGCCGGACGCTGTTTTGGAGAGAACGCCACCGCAAGCACCTGCTCCGGTGTCACAACCGGTATTGAGGAGGTCACAACGACGGTGCGGTCCTCCAGACCGTCTGGACTTGTAGATTTTTTTTTGTATATATGTAATCTGTTTTCGCACCCCGCCAGCCTTTGTTTTCAAAGGAGGGGTGAATGTGGTGAACCATCGTTGGTTACCACTGTGGGGTTATTCTAATGTTGCTGTTGGGTTAGGGTGTTACCACTGTGGGGGTTGTTATAATGTTGTTGTTGGGTTAGGGTGTTTACACTGTGGGATTAATATACCTGTGGTGGATGCTGTTCTGGCACATCCCGGTCGGGCCCCGCCTCCTGGGAGAGGTATAAGACCCTCTGCTCAGGCGGGACCCCTCCAGTCTGGAATGGTGTACTCGTGTTAGATAGTTCCATTGTTTGTCAATAAAAGCCTTCAATTACTGAAGCCTTGTGCCTCGTGCTCGATTGTCGCGCATCAGAGAGACAGGGAGATAGACAGTCAGAGAGAGAGAGAGAGACAGAGAGAGATAGAGAGAGAGAGAGAGATGATGGGAGAAGGGGAGAGGGGGAGGCCTGATCTCAGACCCCTCACTCAATTTGAGTAGCAGGCTGCTGGGCTGGTGACGGAGGATCTCCTTAAAATCCCTATAATGCAGAAGGAGGCCATTTGGCCCATCGAGTCTGCACTGACCACAATCCCACCCAGGCCCTATCCTCACAACCCCATGCATTTACCCTAGCTGGTCCCCCTGACACTAAGGGTCAATTTAGCATGGCCAATCCACCTAACCCGCACATCTTTGGACTGTGGGAGGAAACTGGGGCACCCGGAGGAAACTCACGCTGACACGGAGAGAATGTGCACACAGACAGTGACCCGAGCCGGGAATTGAACCTGGGTCCCTGTCACTGTGAGGCAGCAGTGCTGACCACTGTGCTACCGTGCCGCCCCTTCTTCTTAGACAGTCCCTCGGAGTCGAGGGTGACTTGCTTCCACATGGAAAATGAGTTTGAGGAGCTCAATGGCAGAGGGTGGTTAGAGGAGTGGGAGGGTGGGGTGCCTGGAAGTGGGGGGGGGCAGGGGATTGGCGTGGGGGGTGCCCGGGTTGCCATGTGCTCCTTTCACTGTCAACGCTTGGCTTCAGCTTGTTCTCAGCGATGAACCTCAAGGTGTTCCTTCCTGGAAGCATTTCCTCCACTGCGGACAGCCCTGGGTCAGGAATTCCCAGGCGTTGGAGGGAATGTTCCACTTTTCCAAGGAGGTTTTGAGGGTTTCCCCTGCCCTTCTGGGGCTCTCTTGCCGTGTCGAAGCTCTGAGCAGAGGGCTTGTTTCGGGGGTCTCGTGTCAGGATGTGAACGGTGTGCCTGCCCAGCGGAGCTGATCGAGTCTGGTCAATGCATCGATGCTGGGGATGTCAGTCTGAGCGTGAACACTGATGTTGGTGCGCCAATCCTGACAGTGGACTTGGGGGATCTTGCGGAGGCAGCACTGGTGGACATTCTCCAGGGTTTTGAGGTGCCTGCCGTACACAGTCCACGTCTCTGAGCCGTACAGGAGGGTGGGTATGACTACTGCTCTGTAGACCATGAGCTTGGTGCTGGGTTTGAGGTCCTGGTCTTCACTCTCTTCCTCAGGCGACTGAAGGTGCTGTTTAATCTCATCATCGATGTCTGCCCTTGCTGACAGCAGGCTCCCAAACTGAGGAAAGTGGTCCACATTATCCAAGGCCTCATCGTGGATCTTGATAACCAGAGATCAGTGCTGTGTGGCAGGGACAGATTGAGAGAGGATCTTTTTCTTACCGGATGTTTAGTGTAAGGCCCATGCTCTCGGATGCCTGGGTTTACTCAATGGCTTGGATTTTGGCCTCCGAGTGTGTGCAGATACAGGCCTCGTGTATACTGCTCAATGACAGAGACACATGGCTCTTAAAGCTCTTGTCATGGCAATGACAAAACACATGGACAAAACAACATGGGCACAACACACACGATGCAACACACATGGACGCAACACACACAGACAAAACACACATGAACAAAACACACACAGACAAAACACACATGAACAAAACACACATGGACACCCAAACACATAAGGATGCACACACACTGAAGAAACAGTCTGCAGGTAATGGTGAGGTTATATTCTGGGTGGAGATGCAACTGTGGAGCTTCCTATTGGGCATGGTTAAAATGAGTTTAAATAAAAATAAATGAAACTGTTTGCTTCTCACAGACACAACACACACACGGCTGCAGGACTCTTCACTGAGGCCCCATGTTGGATTTCTGTCACTATTGCTGGATATTCACAACTTAAAAACACAATCAAGAGAATATTTGAAAAATGAAACATCTGCTCTGAAGTGGAGATTTAACAGATATTTTTAAACACACACATTTCCTTTTCCTATCGCCTTCCACAGGCGGTTTATGATAATTAATGAGCGTCAGCATCGGGGCGGGGTGTGGGGGGGGGGGGGGGGGGGGGGGGCGGTGGTGGAGGGGGGGGCGGTGGGATGCTGCTGATTCAGACCACTCGGAGCAGGTCACTGGGTACGAAAACCAGGTCAGACTTTTCCCTGAGTAACAAACCAGCCAGCGAAGCGATCTCCATTCACCAATGACCATTCTAACCCAACTACCCCACAGGAACCGAGAATCCTTTCCCAAGGGTCCTGTATCTGTGAATCTTTGATACCAAGACAAAGAGGTTGCAGGACAGGAGACCACAAGAAGCATGGCCAAAAAGCTCATTTTTAAACAGCATCATTCAACCATAAGACTTAGGAGCAGAATTAGGCCACTCGGCCCATCGAGTCTGCTCCACCATTCAATCATGGCTGATATTTTCCTCATCCCCATTCTCCTGCATTTTCCCCATAACTCCTGATCCCCTTATTAATCAAGAACCTATCTATCTCTGTCTGAAAGACACTCAATGACCCGGCCTCCACAGCCTTCTGCGGCAAAGAGTTCCACAGATTCACCACTCTCTGGCTGAAGAAATTTCTCCTCATCTCTGTTTTAAAGGATCGTCCCTTTAGCCTGAGGTTGTGCCTCTGGTTCTAGTTTTTCCTACTAGTGGAAACATCCTCTCCACGTCCACTCTATCCAGGTCTCGCAGTATCCTGTAAGTTTCAATAAGATCCCCCCTCATCCTTATAAACTCCAACGAGTACACTCCCAGAGTCCTCAACCGTTCCTCATACGACAAGCTCTTCATTCCAGGGATCATTCTTGTGAACCTCCTCTGGACTCTTTCCAAGGCCAGTGTATCCTTCCTTAGATACGGGGCCCAAAACTGCTCACAATACTCCAAATGGGGTCTGACCAGAGCCTTATACAGCCTCAGAAGTACTATAGAAGTATTAAATAGGAGAGAAGGGTGGAGAGGTTAAGGGAGAGAATTCCGCAGCTTATAGGTCGTAGAAAGTTAACGACAGGCATCGGTTTTTGAACAAAAGCATTGAGGAATCCACAAGACATCAGCATCGATATCACACAGAGATCTCCTCAAAGTATATTCACTGGACATTAAAGCTGTAACATTTTTAACAAGTTCAGAACTGATGGCAGCTGAGATTAATTGCCAACGCAGCGACACTCACATCGCATAAAATTGAATATATTTTTTAAAAGCTTCAGAATACCAGGTGAGAAGTATAGAATCTCTACAGCGCAGTCCATTTGGCCCATCGAGCCTGCACCGACAACAATCCTACCCAGTCCCGATCCCCCATAACCTCATGTATTTACCCCACTAGTCCTCTTGACATTAAGGGGCAATTTAGCATGGCCGATCCACCTAACCTGCACATCTTTGGACATTAAGGGCTCAATTTATCATGGCCAATCTATCGAACCTACACATCTTTGGACACTAAGGGGCAATTTACCACGGCTAATCCACCTAACCTGAGCATCCTAGGAGTGTGGGAGGAAACCGAAGCACCCGCAGGAAACCCACGCAGACACTGGGAGAACGTGCAAACTCCACACAGACGGTGACCCAAGCCGGGAATCGAACCCGGATCCCTGTCCCTGTGAGGCAGCAGTGCTAACCACTGTGCCACCGTGCCATAAATTGACCCGAAGATTAAAAGGAACGAAGAGAATGATTTCTTATTCAATGATGATGGGGAGGTAGGGCTGTGGTTCTCTTGGAGTCTCTACGGCTTTCTCAGAAGATCAATGAAAGAGAACCCCTGGACCTTGTAGATTCCCAGGTCTCGATTGAGAGGTCAGGGGTGAGGAGGCAGAGGGCAAACTTCCTGAAACCAGATCACATCATGTAGCTCGCTAGTGAGGAGGGATAAGCATGGAAAGCCTGCTGGCAAGATTGCTGATATGAAATTTCAATCAATTAACTCCCATTATTCAGTTTGTCCATCAAGGTAGAAGTGCTTGTAAACAGTATTTATCCTTTGCCCTGCTATGAGAATCCTCAGGCTGTGTGCTCCTAGGCGCTCACTCACATCGCATTAACGTCACTCCAGACTTTGCAACCTGGGCACTGCGGAGGTGAATAGGACCACCAGCTTCAGGGGAATGTACACCCCCCACACTCAACACAGAGTGAGGCAGATACCCTCTCACTTAGCACTGCCGGGGCAGATACCCCCTCACTCAGTATTGTCTGGGACAATTACCTCCACAATGAGCACTGCGAGGAGCAGATACCCTCACGTTGAGTATAGTCTGTGACAGATACACCCATATTGAACACAACCTGGGACAGATATCGTGTTACTGACACGAGGGGAGAGATTATCATCTTCACACAATTTCACTAGGTTCCCCTTCAGAAGATGGTGGTGAGCTGCTTTCTTGAACCGCTTCAGCCCCCGAGGGGGATAGAATATAAAAGCAGGGATGTCTTGATGCACCTGTACAGGGCATTGGTGAGGCCGCAGCTGGAATACTGTGTGCAGTATTGGTCCCCTTATATGAGGAAGGATATATTGGCATTGGAGGGAGTGCAGAGAAGGTTCACCAGGTTGATACCGGAGATGAGGGGTTTGGATTATGAGGAGAGGCTGAGGAGATTGGGTTTGTACTCGTTGGAGTTTAGAAGGATGAGGGGGGATCTTATGGAGACTTATAAGATAATGCGGGGGCTGGATAGGGTGGAGGCGGCGAGATTCTTTCCACTTAGTGAGGAAGTTAAAACTAGAGGACACAGCCTCAAAATAAAGGGGGGTCGGTTTAAGACAGAGTTGAGGAGGAACTTCTTCTCCCAGAGGGTGGTGAATCTCTGGAATTCTCTGCCCACTGAGGTAGTGGAGGCTACTTCGCTGAATATGTTTAAGGCGCGGATGGATGGATTCCTGATCGGTAAGGGAATTAAGGGTTATGGGGATCAGGCGGGTAAGTGGTACTGATCCAATCAGATCAGCCATGATCTTATTGAATGGCGGGGCAGGCTCGAGGGGCTAGATGGCCTACTCCTGCTCCTATTTCTTATCTCCTTATGTTCTTATGTGTCGGTACATCCACAGTGCTGTTAGGAAGGGTGTTTTAGGATTTTGACCCAGTGGCTGTGAAGGAACGGCGATATATTGCAAAGAACAAAGAACAATACAGCACAGGAACAGGCCCTTCGGCCCTCCAAGCCTGCACTGATCATGTGTTCCTAACTAGACCATCCGTTTGTATCCCTCTATTCCCAGTCTGTTCATGTGGTTATCTAGATAAGTCTTAAATTATCCTAGCGTGTCTGCCTCCACCACCTTGCCTGGCAGCGCATTCCAGGCCCCCACCACCCTCTGTGTAAAATACGTCCCCCGCATATCTGTATTGAACGTTGCCCCCCTTACCTTGAACTTGTGACCCCTTGTGTTTGTCATTTCTGACCTGGGAAAAAGCTTCCAACTGTTCACCCTATCTATGCCCTTCATAATTTTATAAACTTCTATTAGGTCACCCCTCAACCTCCGTCTTTCCAGGGAGAACAACCCTAGTTTACTCAATCTCACCTCATAGCTAAGACCCTCAATACCAGGCAACATCCTGGTAAACCTTTTCTGCACTCTCGCCAAAGCCTCAACGTCCTTCTGGTAGTGTGGTGACCAGAACTGGACGCAGTATTCCAAATGTGGCCTAACCAACATTCTATATAACTGAATTCTATATAATTTCTATATAATTTCCAAGCCGGAATGGTGAGTGGCTCGAAGGGGAACCTCCAGGTGATGGTGTTCCCAGGTATCTGCTGCCCTTGTCCTTCTAGATGGAAGTGGTCGTGGGTTTGGAAGGAGCTGCCGAAGGAATCTTGGTGAGTTCCTGCAGTGCATCTTGTAGTGGCACACACGGCTGCCACTGTTCGTCATTGGTGGAGGGAGTGAATGATTGTGAATGGGGTAGCAATCAGGCAGACTGCTTTATCCTGGGTGGTGTCAAGCTTCTTGAGTGTTATTGGAGCTGCACTCATCCAGGCAAGTGGGGAGTATTCCATCACACTCCTGACTTGTGCCTTGTAGATAGTGGATAGGTTTTGGGGAGTCAGGAGGTGAGTTACTCCCTGCAGTATTCCTAGCCCCTGACCTGCTCTTGTAGCCACAGTGTTTAAAGTAAAGTTTATTTGTCACAAGGCTTACATTAACACTGCAATGAAGTTACTGTGAAATTCCCCTAGTCGCCACACTCCGGCACCTATTCGGGTACACTGAGGGAGAATTTAGCATGGCCAATGCATCTAACCAGCACGTCTTTCGGACTGTGGGAGGAAACCGGAGCACCCGGAGGAAACCCATGTAGACACGGGGAGAACGTGCAGACTCCGCACAGACAGTGACCCAAGCTGGGAATCGAACTCGGGTCCCTGGCGCTGTGAGGCAGTGGTGCTAACCACTGTGCCGCCGTCCCGCCCCTTAAACTTTACTTTAAATACTGTGGCTACAACAGCAGGTCAGAGGCTAGGAATCCTGTGGTGAGTAACTCACCCCCTGACTCCACAAAGCCTGACCACCATCTACAAGCTATTTACATGGCTGGTCCAGTTCAGTTTCTGATCAATGGTATCCCCCAGGATGTTGATAGTGGGGGATTCAGTGATGGCAATGCCAATCAATGCCAAGGGGCAATGGTAAGACCCTTTTTTGTTGGAGGTGGTCATTGCCTGGCACCTGTGTGGCACAATTAGATCGGTTGGAGACTTTGGTGGAGAGGTGGCAGATGGAGTTTAATCCGGACAAATGTGAGATAATGCATTTTGGAAGGTCTAATACAGAGAGGAAATATACAGTCAATGGCAGAACCCTTAAGAGTATTGATAGGCAGAGGGATCTGGGTGCACAGGTCACTGAAAGTGGCAGTGCAGGTGGAGACGGTAGTCAAAAAGGCATGCTTGCCTTCATTGGCTGGGGCATTGAGTTTAAAAATTGGCAAGTCATGTTGCAGCTTTATAGAACCCTAGTTAAGCCATACTTGGAATATAGTGTTCAATTCTGGTCACCACACTACCAGAAGGATGTGGAGGTTTTGGAGAGGGCACAGAAAAGATTTACCAGGATGTTGCCTGGTATGGAGGGCATTAGCTATGAGGAGAGGTTGGAGAAACTTGGTTTGTTCTCACTGGAACGACTGAGGTTGAGAGGCGACCTGATAGAAGTCTACAAGATGAGAGGCATGGACAGAGTGGATAGCAGAAGCTTTTTCCCAGGGTGGAAGAGTCAATTACTAGGGGGGCACAGGTTTAAGGTGCGAGGGGCAAGGTTTAAAGGAGATGTATGAGGCAAGTTTTTTACACAGAGGGTGCTGAGTGCCTGGAACTCGCTGCTGGGGGAGGTATTGGAAATGGATACGATAGTGAGTTTTAAGGGGTGTCTGGACAAATACATGAACAAAGAACAAAGAACAATACAGCACAGGAACAGGCCCTTCGGCCCTCCAAGCCCGCGCCGCTCCCCAGTCCAGGATTGAATCCTGAATCCAGGATCCCCGCCCAATTTTCCAGCCTATCTACATACCAATATCCTATCCACCGAGCTGTCCCTCACAGCTACGATGCTTTGTTCATTACAACCTATTAACTTACCCCCACCCCCCCATTCCAGACCATGTGATCTCCAGGGAGAGGCGAAAACCCAGAGTGAAAAATCCCAGGGCCAATATGGGGAAAAAAAATCTGGGAAATTCCTCTCCGACCCCCTGAGGCGATCGAAACGAGTCCAGGAGATCACAATGGCCCCGATCGGAAAATGCTTCCCAACCCTAGTCATTTCCACTTCCACGAACACCATATGAATTCCCTGCCCCCGAGACAGGTTCCCAACTATCCGCAGTCTCACTCTGTACTGGCACCAGCAAGATGATCATAGAATGAAGCCTTGAAACGAGAAACCAGGAACAATTAGCCCGCGCCGCTCCCTGGTCCAAACTAGACCACTCTTTTGTATCCCTCCATTCCCACTCCGTTCATATAGCTGTCTAGATAAGTCTTAAACGTTCCCAGTGTGTCCGCCTCCACCACCTTGCCCGGCAACACATTCCAGGCCCCCACGACCCTCTGTGTGAAATATGTCCTTCTGATATCTGTGTTAAACCTCCCCCCCTTCACCTTGAACCTATGACCCCTCGTGAACGTCACCACCGACCCGGGGAAAAGCTTCCCACCGTTCACCCTATCTATGCCTTTCATAATTTTATACACCTCTATTAAGTCTCCCCTCATCCTCCGTCTTTCCAAGGAGAACAACCCCAGTTTCCCCAATCTCTCCTCATAACCAAGCCCCTCCATACCAGGCAACATCCTGGTAAACCTCCTCTGTACTCTCTCCAAAGCCTCCACGTCCTTCTGGTAGTGTGGCGACCAGAACTGGACGCAGTATTCCAAATGCGGCCGAACCAACGTTCTATACATCTGCAACATCAGACCCCAACTTTTATACTCTATGCCCCGTCCTATAAAGGCAAGCATGCCATATGCCTTCTTCACCACCTTCTCCACCTGTGACGTCACCTTCAAAGATCTGTGGACTTGCACACCCAGGTCCCTCTGCGTCTCTACACCCTTTATGGTTCTTCCATTTATCGTGTAGCTCCTCCCTACATTATTCCCACCAAAATGCATCACTTCGCATTTATCAGGATTGAACTCCATCTGCCATTTCCTTGCCCAAATTTCCAGCCTATCTATATCCTTCTGTAGCCTTTGACAATGTTCCTCACTATCTGCAAGTCCTGCCAGTTTTGTGTCGTCCGCAAACTTACTGATCACCCCAGTTACTCATTCTTCCAGATCATTTATATAAATCACAAACAGCAGAGGTCCCAATACAGAGCCCTGCGGTACACCACTAGTCACAGGCCTCCAGCCGGAAAAAGACCCTTCCACTACCACCCTCTGTCTTCTATGACCAAGCCAGTTCTCCACCCATCTAGCCACCTCCCCCTTTATCCCATGGGATCCAACCTTTTTCACTAGCCTACCATGAGGGACTTTGTCAAACGCTTTACTAAAGTCCATATAGACAACATCCACGGCCCTTCCTTCGTCAACCATTTTGGTCACTTCTTCAAAAAACACCACCAGGTTCGTGAGGCATGACCTCCCTCTCACAAAACCATGTTGACTATCGTTAATGAGTTTATTCCTTTCTAAATGCGCATACATCCTATCTTTAAGAATCTTCTCCAACAACTTCCCCACCACGGACGTCAAGCTCACCGGCCTATAATTACCCGGGTTATCCTTCCTACCCTTCTTAAATAACGGGACCACATTGGCTATCCTCCAATCCTCTGGGACCTCACCTGTGTCCAGTGACGAGACAAAGATTTGCGTCAGAGGCCCAACGATTTCACCTCTCGTCTCCCTGAGCAGCCTTGGATAGATTCCATCAGGCCCTGGGGATTTGTCAGTCTTTATATTCTCTAACAAACCTAACACTTCCTCCTTTGTAATGGAGATTTTCTCCAACGGTTCAACACTCCCCTCCGAGACACTCCCAGTCAACACATCCCTCTCCTTAGTGAATGCCGACGCAAAGTATTCATTTAGGATCTCCCCTACCTCTTTGGGCTCCAAGCATAAGTCCCCACTTTTGTCCCTGAGAGGTCCGATTTTTTCCCTAACAACCCTTTTGTTCCTAACGTATGAATAAAATGCCTTGGGATTCTCCTTAATCCTGTCTGCCAAGAACATTTCGTGACCCCTTTTTGCTCTTCTAATTCCCCGTTTGAGTATTTTCCTACTTTCATTATACTCCTCCAGAGCTCCCTCCGTTTTTAGCTGCTTGGACCTAACATACGCCTCTCTTTTCCTTTTGACCAGTCCCTCAATTTCCCTGGTTATCCACGGTTCTCTAATCCTACCCTTCCTATCCTTCTTTTTTACAGGCACATGCTTGTCCTGTAGCCCTAACAACCGTTCCTTAAAAGACTGCCACATACCAGATGTGGACTTACCCTCAAACAGCCTCTCCCAATCAAGAGCTGCCAATTTCTGCCTGATCCCAATAAAGTTAGCCTTCCCCCAATCCAACACCTTACCCTTGGGACACCACTCATCCTTTTCCATCACTATCCTAAAGCTAACAGAATTGTGGTCACTATTTGCCACATGTTCCCCAACCAAAACTTTGAAGACCTGACCGGGCTCATTCCCCAGCACCAGGTCCAGTATAGCCCCCTCTCTAGTTGGGCTGTCCACATATTGTTCCAACGAACCCTCCTGTACACATTTTACAAATGCCTCACCATCCAGAGTCCCTGCCCTCAGCGATTTCCAGTCTATACCAGGGAAATTGAAGTCTCCCACTACAACAACCCTATATTTCCTGCACCTATCCAGTATCTCCTGACATATCCATTCTTCCACTTCCCTTGGGCTGTTGGGGGGCCTGTAGTACACCCCCAACATAGTGACTGCGCCTTTCCTGTTTCTAAGCTCCACCCAGAGTGACTCGCTACACGACTCCTCCGAATTGTCCTCCCTCTGCACCGCTGTAATATGCTCTCCAACCAATACCGCTACTCCCCCACCTCTTTTGGCCCCTCCTCTGTCTCGCCTAAAACACTTGTACCCTGGAATATTCAGCTGCCAGTCCTGTCCCTCTTTCAACCAAGTCTCTGTCACCGCAACCACATCCAAATTCCTCGTGCGCATTAAGGCCCCAAGTTCGTCTGTTTTACCTGCTACGCTCCTTGCATTGAAGTATAAGCACTCCAGACCCCCAGGCTCAGTGAGGTCGTCCTCCCCCAGAGTGCTCTTCTTCTTTGCCAGCCTTGTCCCAGCCCCAAGCTCGTCCCCAGCCACCACACTTATAGACCTAATAGTTTGATCCCCACCCCCCTGCCATACTAGTTTAAACCCCCCCGAACTGCATTAGCAAAGCTCCCAGCCAGGATATTTGTGCCCTTCCAACTTAGTTGTGACCCCTCCCTCTTGTACAGGTGCCATCCTCTCCTGAAAACCTCCCATTGGTCTATGAAAATAAAGCCCTCCCTCCTGGACCAGTCCTTTAGCCAGGCATTCATTTGAACCAACTCCCTATTCTTATCCTCACTGGCATGAGGCATTGGGAGCAGCCCAGAGATGGCCACCCTAGTGACCCTACTTTTTAACCTATTTCCCAACTCCCTGAATTGCTCTCTTAGGACCCCCCTACTCTTCCTATCTACGTCATTTCCACCAATGTGTATAATGACATCCGTTTCTTTATCTTCCCCTTTTAAAATGCCTCCTATCCGCTCGGAGACATCCGTGACCCCAGCACCAGGTAGGCAGACTACCATCCTGGAGTCCCGTTCGCCCCCACAGAATCGCCTGTCTGTCCCTCTAACTGACGCATCCCCCACCACTCTCGCTCTCCTAACCCCTCTCTTCCCTTTCCGGGCCACAGAGCCTGACTGTGTGCCAGTGACCTGGTCACTGTGTCTTACCCCTGGAGAGGCACACTCCTCCACACTATCTAAAACAATGTACCTGTTTTGGAGTGGGACAACCACAGGTGACCCTTCTTCTAACTATCCACTCCCCTCCCCTCTCACACCTGTCACCAAGCCCTTCCTATTTTGAGACACCTCTGGAGTCCTCCCTTGTACTTTACCCTTCTGCCCTTTACTCCTCCTAACTGTGACCCACGTGTCATTCTCCCGATGCCCCGGTGTAACTAGTTGCCTATAACTGCTGTCAATTTTTCTCCCATTTTCCCTGACTAGACTAAGGTCAGCGATCTGCAGCTCCAGTTCCCTAACACGGTCCCTCAAGAGCTGCAGTTCCACGCACCTGGCACATATGTGAACCTCTGGGAAGCTCGGTGTTTGCAGGAACTCCCACATCCCACATCGGAAGCACTGAACTGGCCGATCACTCATACCTGCCCTTATCCTTTATAGGGTTGGGTAAAAAATAACTAGCCTTGCCTTGCCCTTTCACCCAAGCCCTGTGAGCCAAAGCCCTTATAATGCACACTCTGCTACCCACTCACTCCACTGCCCGCTCCCGACGCTGCCCGCTGTATAGTGCAGACGGCTTTTTATGCTCCCGACGAACCCCCCAAGTAACTGCCTTTTATACTAAGACTCAACCTCCCAGAATCCCCTTCAGCTGACCTCACTTCCTCAATTCAAAACCCTGAAAAAAGCCCGCGAAATATACTAGGAATACCCTTAAATGAATAAATGAATAATTAAATCACTTCTTAGCTTACTCTCAGCACTCCTGCTAAGACTCTCTCCCCCAGTCTCACTCCAGTTAAACAAAGAGGGATGGGAATAGAGGGATACGGTCCCCGGATGGGTAAGGGGATTTTAGTTCAGTCGGGCAGCATGGTCGGTGCAGGCTTGGAGGGCCGAAGGGCCTGTTCCTGTGCTGTAATTTTCATTGTTCTTTGTTCTAATTGTTTCTGCCACTTGTCAATCCAATCGTGAATACTCTCCAGGTCTTGCTGCATTTGGACACAGATTGCTTCAGTATCTGAGGAGTGGCAAATGGTGCTAAATATTGTGCAGTCATCAGCGAACATCCCCACTTCAGAGAATCATAGAATCCCTACAGTGCAGATGGAGGCCATTTGGCCCATCAGTTCAGCACCGACTCTCTGACAGAGCATCTCACCCAGGCCCTCTCCCGCAACCCTGCATATTTACCCCACTAATCCCCCTAACCCCTACACATCTTGGGACACACTAAGGGGTAATTTAGCACGGCCATTCCACCTAACCTGCACATCTTTGGAGAGTGGGGGAAGATTGGAGCACCCGGAGGAAACCCAAGCAGACACGGGGAGAACGTGCGGGCTCCGCAGAGAAGTCATCGGAGGCCGGAATCAAACCTGGGTCCCTGGTGCTGTGAGGCAACAGTGCTAACCACTGTGCCACCTTTGTGATGGAAGAGAGGTCATTGATGAAGCAGCTGAGGATGGCTGAGCTGAGGATGGGGCAGTATTCCCAGGTACATTGTGGGGGGGTTGGAATATCCGTTCGAATCTCTGAGACTGGGGTGAACAGGTCACAAGTGACCCCGGACAGCTGTGGAGAGCAGAGAGCTGGCTCTGAGTAATAGGTTGGCCTTCAGCGAGTGTACTTGTGTTCGGATGGATGTGGGTGGCCTCATCATTGCAAAGGGCATGTGAAGATCATCAATCTCAGCGGCAGCCGCTCAGAAAAGGTCTGAGCGAGAAGGACGAGGAAAGCCAGCTCACTCCCCTCCCCACCGCAGCAAGCAGTGCAATGAACCTCACGTGTGAGGTTTAACTTTGCCTGGGGGTTGTGTGTTGGGGGGGGGGGTAAAGGACACGATGCCAAGATTCACGGAGATCACTGGCATGACTTTAATTTCGCAGACAAGAAAATGTTCACTTCTGCGAACACAACATACTTGAGCGATGAGTATCTCCCTGGAACAGGCGGTCCCGCAGATACAACAAACAGCTTTAAACATCACAGAACCCAATCCATTTTAGAAGCTCGCAATGCCACTGTCTAATTTTTATTCCATTTATGGTAGCAAGCCTTGATAAAGGCAGCGAGGCAGCTACTGTGGCGTAGGACCTTAAAAAGTCTCAGCTTAACAGTATACAAGGAGCTAATAGTTGGCAGAGAAGGTGCACACTCTGCAAAAACACCAGCCTGAGGTTTTCGCTGCACTCTGCGAGTATTAGGTATAGTGTGAGGTTCGGGGATTATTACTTAATATGTTGATATTTTGCGGAATTTGCAGGTGCAATGCTGAATTTGAACATTCCATTCCAATTATAGTTTCCTGTTTTGCTCAGAGTTCTAACATTCTTTTTGTCCCAGTTTGAGGGTCATTGAAATGTTTTGCCAATGCCTCCCATTCCTCCCTGGAACGAACTAAAGCAGTGCATCAGAGGACCGCAGAGGGATTGAGATGGGGAGATCTCCACCACAATCCTGGATGTGACGCCGCAGCACACGGGCTGGGTGTTGATTCTGGCACTGGGGGTACTGGTCAGCAAAGGTGACTGGATCCTCAAACTGGGGCTTCTCCAGGGAACACCCCCCAACTCAACACGGACAAATTCCGCACCGCACTCATCCATGTGGATGAAAGGGACACTCGATTCCCACTCTGGGTAAAAGGGACACTCTGCTCCCACTCTGGGTAAAAGGGACACTCTGCTCCCACTCTGGGTAAAAGGGACACTCTGCTCCCACTCTGGGTAAAAGGGACACTCTGCTCCCAAACTGGGTAAAAGGGACACTGCTCCCACTCTGGGTAAAATGGACACTGCTCCCACTCTGGGTAAAAGAGACACTCTGGTCCCACTCTGGGTAAAAGGGACACTGCTCCCACTCTGGATAAAAGGGACACTCTGCTCCCACTCTGGGTAAAAGGGACACTGCTCCCACTCTGGGTAAAAGGGACACTCTGCTCCCACTCTGGGTAAAAGAGACACTCTGCTCCCACTCTGGGTAAAAGGGACACTGCTCCCACTCTGGGTAAAAGGGACACTCTGCTCCCACTCTGGGTAAAAGGGACACTGCTCCCACTCTGGGTAAAAGGGACACTGCTCCCACTCTGGGTAAAAGAGACACTCTGCTCCCCTTCTGGGTAAAAGGGACACTGCTCCCACTCTGGGTAAAAGGGACACTCTGCTCCCACTCTGGGTAAAAGGGACACTGCTCCCACTCTGGGTAAAAGGGACACTCTGCTCCCACTCTGGGTAAAAGGGACACTGCTCCCACTCTGGGTAAAAGGGACACTCTGCTCCCACTCTGTGTAAAAGAGACACTCTGCTCCCACTCTGGGTAAAAGGGACACTGCTCCCACTCTGGGTAAAAGGGACACTCTGCTCCCACTCTGGGTAAAAGGGACACTGCTCCCACTCTGGGTAAAAGGGACACTGCTCCCACTCTGGGTAAAAGAGACACTCTGCTCCCACTCTGGGTAAAAGGGACACTGCTCCCACTCTGGGTAAAAGGGACACTCTGCTCCCACTCTGGGTAAAAGGGACACTGCTCCCACTCTGGGTAAAAGGGACACTGCTCCCACTCTGGGTAAAAGGAACACTCTGCTCCCACTCTGGGTAAAAGGAACACTCTGCTCCCACTCTGGGTAAAAGGGACACTCTGCTCCCACTCTGGGTAAAAGGGACACTGCTCCCACTCTGGGTAAAAGGGACACTGCTCCCACTCTGGGTAAAAGGAACACTCTGCTCCCACTCTGGGTAAAAGGAACACTCTGCTCCCACTCTGGGTAAAAGGGACACTCTGCTCCCACTCTGGATAAAAGGAACACTGCACCCACTCTGGGTTAAATAGTAAGACCTATTCAGGCCTTCGATAAGATGATAACTCAGCTGCTGAAGTCATCTCTTGTCTTCCTGTCCACATCCTATATATCTCGATTCCCTTAAATCTCAACAATCTGTCAGTCTCCGTCTTCAATTTACTCATTAACTGAGCATTCAGGGTAGGGAATTCCAAAGACTCACAGCCCAGTGAACAATCTCTCCTCCTCTCTCAGTACTGGATGACCAAGCTCCTTATCCTGATCTGGCACCCTCTAGTTGATTCTCCAGATGGAGGGGGTGGTGGGAGGGAGGTGGGGGGTGGGAGGGGGGTGGGGGGTGGGGAGGGTGCATGAGGGGGGAATCATTCTCCCAGCATCCAGCCAAACAAACGGTGGCACAGTGGTTAGCACCTCTGCCTCACAGCGCCAGAGACCCGGTTTGATCCCCAGCTCGGGTTACTGTCTGTGTGGAGTTCTCCCTGTGTCTGCGTGGGTTTTGTTCGGGTGCTCCAGTTTCCTACCACAGTCCAAAGATGTGCGGGTGAGGTTCATTGGCCATTTTAAATTGAATCTATTATCAGGGGATTAGCGGGGTAAATATGTGGGGTTACAGGAATAGGGTGTGGGTGGGATTGTGGTTGGTGCAGACTCAATGGGCAGAATGGCCTCCTTCTGCTCTGTCGGGATTCTATGAACCCTCTGAGAATTAGGCCCCCCTCTTAGTCTCCTGAACTCCAGACAGTGGCACGGTGGTTCGCACTGCTGCCTCACAGCGCCAGGGACCCAGGTTCAATTCCTGCCTTGGGTCACTGTCTCTGCGGAGTCTGCACGTTCTCCCCGTGTCTGCGTGGGTTTCCTCCGGGTGCTCCGGTTTCCTCCCACAGTCCGAAAGACATGCTGGTTAGGTGCATTGACCGTGTTAAATTGTCCCTCAGTGTACCCGAACAGGCGCCGCAGTGTGGCGACTAGGGGATTTTCACAGTAACTTCATTGCAGTGTTAATGTAAGCCTACTTGTGACACTAATAAATAAACTTTAACTTAGAGGCCAGTCTACTCTAGTCCTGCTTCTTGCTCAGTTGTCTGTCCCTAAGAATCGATCCAGTGAACCCTCATTGCACCTCAACGCCAAGTAGATCGCCCCCTGGATAGGAAGAACAGAACTGTACACAGCACTCGAAGGTGTGGCCTCACCAAAGTCCTCTTTAATTATACAAAGACTTTATTCTTCTTCCACTCTATCCTCTTTGCAATAAAGGCCAACATACTATTTGCCTTTCTACTTGCTTGCTGTACCCGTATGTTAATTTTCCGGGACACATCCACAAGTCCCTCTGAATACCGTCATTAATAGTCTCTCACCTTTTAAGAACATAGCAACATAGGAACAGGAAAAGGCCATTCAGCCCATCGATCATGTTCCGCCATTCAGTACAATCATGGCTGATTGGACACTTCAATATCTTTTACCCACACTATTCCCATAACCGTTTATGTTGGTTTAGCTTGGATTGCTGGTTGATGATACAGAGCAACGCCAACAGCGTGGGTTCTGTTCCCATACCGGCTGAGGTTATCCATGAAGGCTCCGCCTTCTCAGCCTTGCCTGAGGTGTGGTGACCCTCAGGTTAAATCAGCACCAGTCAGCTCTCCCCCTCAAGGGGAGAACAGCCTCTGGTCATCTGGGATTGTGGCAACTTTACCTTTTACATTATTGTTCATCAGATATCTATCAATCTCTGCTTTAAACGTACTCCGATTCCTCTGGAGTAGAAGATTCCAAAGGTTCACCACCCTCTGAGTGAAGACATTTCTCTGAGAATCATAGAATCCCTACAGTACAGAAAAAGGCCATTCGGCCCTTCGAGTCTGCACCGACATCAGTCCCACCCTATCCCCGTAACCCCATATATTTACCCTGCTAATCCCCCCGAAACTAGGAGCAATTTATCATGGCCAATCAACCTAACCTGCGCATCTTTGGACTGCGGGAGGAAACCGGAGCACCAGGAGGAAACCCACGCAGACATGGGGAGAATGTGCAAACTCCACACAGACAGTGACCCAAGCCGGGAATCGAACCCGGGTCCCTGATGCTGTGAGGCAGCAGTGCTAACCACTGTGCCATCCCTCATCTCAGTATTCTGCTTTTCCAATCTTTTGACTGAAGCGGATAATTTTTCACTTTCCAACGTTATCTTTCATCTGCCACTTTTATTGCTCAGGACAAAGCAGCCCTGCTTGATTGCTATCCTTCCCACAAACATTCACTTCCTCCATCACCGCCACACAGTGGCAGCAGTGTGTACCATCGACAAGATGCACTGCAGAAACTCACCAAGGCTCCTTGGGCAGCTCCTTCCAAACCCACGACCACTACCATCGAAAAGAACAAGCAGATTACTGGGAACACCACCACCTGGCGGTTCCCTCCAAGCCACTCACCATCCTGATCTGGAAATATATCGGCCGTTCCTTCAAAGTCACTGGGTCAAAATCCTGGAACTCTCTCCCTAACAGCACAGTGTGGCACCCCCTCAGTACTGACCCTCTGACAGTGCGGCACTCCCTCATTACTGACCCTCTGACAGTGCGGCACTCCCTCAGTACTGACCCTCTGACAGTGCGGCACTCCCTCAGCACTGACCCTCTGACAGTGTGGCACTCCCTCAGCACTGACCCTCTGACAGTGTGGCACTCCCTCAGTACTGACCCTCTGACAGTGCGGCTTTCCCTCAGTACTGACCCTCTGACAGTGCGGCTTTCCCTCAGTACTGACCCTCTGACAGTGCGGCACTCCCTCAGCACTGACCCTCTGACAGTGCGGTACTCCCTCAGTACTGACCCTCTGACAGTGTGGTACTCCCTCAGTACTGACCCTCTGGCAGTGTGGCACTCCCTCAGTACTGACCCTCTGACAGTGTGGTACTCCCTCAGTACTGACCCTCTGACAGTGCAGCACTCCCTCAGTACTGACCCTCTGACTGCGGCACTCACTCAGCACTGACCCTCTGACAATGCAGCACTCCCTCAGTACTGACCCTCTGACAGTGCGGCACTCCCTCAGTACTGACCCTCTGACAGTGCGGCACTCCCTCAGTACTGACCCTCTGGCAGTGCGGCACTCCCACAGCACTGACCCTCTGACAGTGCGGCACTCCCTCAGTACTGACCCTCTGACAGTGCGGCACTCCCTCAGCACTGCAGTGGAGATATCTGCCTTGATTTGGTTGTTAAATCCTGGAGGGGGGCTTGAACACAAACATTATGGCCAAGCTCTGCTCCTGAGCCACAGTAGACACAATGAAGTCGATATTCCTTCAGAGAGAAATCAGCTTCAGATTCATCCCGTCCGTTGCTGTGCGTGATTCCAGTTTGTGTGTGTGTAGATGTGGGCCCAGGCTGGGTTGTGATGTTTCTCTGGCCTGTTCTCCACAAGCAGGTTGAATAGCTGGCCAATCCTTGCTGATGAGGGTGAGGGCCGCAAGCCAACAGGAGTCAGTGCGCTGGAGGGGAGATGTCCAGCAAATTCAGGCACGCCTTGTGGTGATTGTCACTTCAAGAGCAGCCTTACTGAGCAAGGGTCACATGGTCTGAACAACCAATCAACAGCGTGGGGAATCTGTCCAATGAGAGGAGATTTTATAGTTGAGCGAGAGTGTGCTATGGACCAGCTCAGAGCATAAGTGTCATGAAGCAACGTTGGAAATAAAGTGCAGCTGAAGGAGTCTCCAGGGAGAGATACAAAAGTGTCCAGAGGAGCAATTTTTCACACAGAGGCTGGTGAGTGTCTGGAACGAGTTGCCAGAGGCAGTAGTAGAGGCGGGTACAATTTTGTCTTTTAAAAAGTATTTAGACAGTTACATGGGTATGATGGGTATAGAGGGATATGGGCCAAACATGGCCAATTGGCTTAGTGGTAAAAACTGGGCAGAATGGACAAGTTGGGCCGAAGGGCCTGTTTCCATGCTGTAAACCTCTATGACTCTATGACTCTCTGTATATATTCAGATGCTAATTCTTAGCTTTCTACACATTCCCGCAATATGTTTTTCGAAAATGTTTTCATGGAATGTGGGCATCACAAACTAGATGAACCTTGTGACCAACTCCTCCCAGGCCGGTGTCCCTTCAACAGATTCCCTTTATTACAAACTCAATTCCACTCCTAGAGTGCTTCATAGAATAGAATCATAGAATCCCTACAGTGCAGAAAGAGGCCATTTGGCCCATCGAGTCTGCACCGACCACAATCCCACCCTATTCCTGTGACCCCACATATTTACCCTGCTAATCTCCCCTGACACTAAGGGGCAATTTAGCACGGCCAATCCACCTAACCCGCACACCTTTCGGACCGTGGGAGGAAACCGGAGCACCCGGAGGAAACCCACGCAGACGCGGGGAGAACGTGCAGACTCCGCACAGACAGTGACCCGAAGCTGGAATTGAACCCGGGTCCCTGGCGCTGTGAGGCAGCAGTGCTAACCACTAACCACTGTATCACCGTGCCACCAAGTACACTGTCAGGTACACGGTCAGAATCCGGAGTGTCAGTAGCCCTGACACTCCTCAATATATATAAACAGGTGAGACTCCCTGATTGGGAAGGCAATCATTCCCTCAATCAGGGAGCTCATACTCTAAGAGGCCAACCTCATGGGCCTCTTTGAGATCATTACACCTTTATCTTTTATAAAATTCATTCTCGGGATGTGGGCGTCGCTGGCTGGGCCAGCATTTATTGGTCATCCCTAATTGCCCTTAAACTGAGTGGCTTGCGAGGGCCGTTTCAGAGGGCAGTGAAGAGTCAACCACATTGCAGTGGGTCTGGAGTCACATGTAGGCCAGACCAGGTAAGGACGGCAGATTTCCTTCCCTATAGGACATGAGTGAACCAGATGGGTTTTCCCAACAATCTATAACAGTTTCGTGGTCACCATGACAATAGCTTTCAATTCCAGATTTTATGAATTCAATTTGAATTCCACCAGCTGCTGTGGTTGGATATGAACCCGTGTCTCTCGAGCGTCAACCTGAGCCTGGGGATTACCACGCGAGCCACGTTACCACTACACCACCATTTCCCCACAGAAAGGCATTAAACAGAATGGAGTTCAGGAAAGATTGCTATTAGGCTTTACTGTTTTGGGCTTGGGCAGGATGCAGAGGTTGCCTTATTCCCTGTGCCCTGAAAGAGAAACATAGAAAATAGGAGCAGGAGGAGGCCATTCGTCCCTTCGAGCCTGCTCCACCATTCATTATGATCATGGCTGATCATCGAATTCAATATCCTGATCCCCTCCTTCCCCCCATATCCCTTGATCCCTTTAGCCCCAAGAGCTGTATCTAAGTTCTTCTTGAAATCACACAATGTTTTGGCCTCAACTACTTTCTGTGAATCCCACACATACACCACCCACTGGGTGAAGAAATTTCTCCCCACCTCAGTCCTGAAAGGTTGACCCCGTGTCCTCAAACTATGACCGCTAGTTCTGGACTCCCCCACCATCGGGAACATTCTTTCTGAACCTACCCTGTCTAATCCTGTTAGAATTTTATAAGTTTCTATGAGATCCCCTCCCACTCTTCTAAACTCCAGTGAATATAATCCTAACTGACTTAGTCTCTCCTCACATGACAGACCTGCCATCCCAGGAATTAGCCTGGTAAACCTTCGCTGCGCTCCCTCTATAGCAAGGACATCCTTCCTCAGATAAGGACACCAAAACTGCACACAATACTCCAGGTGTGGCCTCACCAACGCCCTGTACAATTGCAGTGTGTGGTTATAAATGAACATTGAGTGATCTGTTCAGTGCTCTTCCCTGAAGGTAACACCCATTCTTACAAGAGTGGGAAGCTCCGGCTGAATGCCTGCAATCCCCAAAGTGCTGACGAGTTTTCCTGACTCCGGGTGGTACTTGGGTGAAGAGTTCAGGAATACTTTAGGTCTCTGGAAGACGGAGAGTGAATAGTTTTCTGTTGACAATAGGAAGGACTGTGGGGCACCAAGAGTTCAAACATCCCAAGCATTTGACCTTCAAGCAGCAGGCTTTAAACGTCCCTGTGTGGGGACTACCTCCCTGGAAATATTGACCCAGCGACCTCCTGGCTCAGCATCTGACAGGCAAGGTCAACCAGCCAAAAGCAAACAGTACGAACAGAACTTTTTATTTATAGAAAACAACAAAGTTGCTTTGCAATCACAGGGGAATGTGGAGATCTAATGAGACGGACCACACTTCGTCGAAGACCTCCTGTAGTGAGGGGAAGCCCAATTAAAAAAACTAAATGACAAAGTGTCACTCTTTTCACAGTGAGTGTACAGACTGGCGGGATAATTGGCTGATTACCATCAGCGAGAGAATAAGGAATAGCACAAACATTTTGCAAAGTGAGTCAAAGCAAGCTTGCAAGCCAAAATATGCATTCCACCATTTGGTCTGGTATTTCTTGTTGGATTTTTATCACTGTCGGGAATGAGGCTCTTAAGTTGGGTCGAAGCACCAGAAGACAATGGCCTCCCTGTTAACGGGACAGCCTGTTAGTAATAAAAGGGATAAAACACACTCATTTCCATTTCAAACCTCGACTCAAACTGAACAAATTGTAATTGGTGAAGCTGATACACTATCACACCGCATCCCTTGGCAACAGTGGGGAAAGAGTGGCACAGTGGTTAGCACTGCTGCCTCAGGAACCCTGGTTTGATTCCAGCCTTGGCTGTCCTTGTGGAGATTGCACATACTCCCCATGTCTGCGTGGGTTTCCTCCGGATGCTCCGGTTTCCTCCCACACTCCAAAGATGTGCGGGTTAGGTGGATTAGCCATGCTAAATTGCCCCTTAGAGTCCCAAGATGTGCAGGCTAGGTGGATTGGCCATGCTAAATTGCCCCTTAGTGTCCAAAGGTTTTGATTTGATTTATTATTGTCACATGTATTAACATACAGTGAAAAGTATTGTTTCTTGTACATATTGTTTCTTACCTTACATTAAGCTTCAACTTAATGCAAGGTAAGTCCATTCAAAAGTCTGACAGCAGCAAGGAAGAAGCTGTTATTGAGTCGGTTGGTATGCGACCTCAGACTTTTGTATCTTTTTCCCGAAGGAAGAAGGTGGAAGAGAGAATGTCCGGGGTGTGTGGGGACCTTAATTATGCTGGCTGCTTTGCCGAGGCAGCGGGAAGTGTAGACAGAGTCAATGGATGGGAGGCTGGTTTGCATGATGGTTTGGGCTACATTCACGACCTTTTGGAGTTTCTTGCGGTCTTGGGCAGAGCAGGAGGCATACCAAGCTGTGATCCAACCAGAAAGGATTCTTTCTATGGTGCTTCTGTAAAAGTTGGTGAGAGTCGTAGCTGACATGCCAAATTTCCTTAGTCTCCTGAGAAAGTAGAGGCGTTGGTGGGTTTTCTTAACTATAGTGTCGGCATGGGGGAACCAGGACAGGTTGTTGGTGATCTGGACACCTGAACCTCTGGCTCTGTGCAGGTTAAGCCTCAGAGAAAGATGTGCAGGTTAGGTGGATTGGCCATGCTAAATTGCCCCTTAGTGTCCAAAGTTGTGTAGGTTAGGTGGATTGGCTATGTTAAATGTGTGGGGTTACGGGGATAGGGCAGAAAAGGGTCTGGCTAAGGTATTCTGTCAGGGTCAGTGCAGAACTCAATGGGCCAAATGGCTTCTTCTGCAGCGTAGGGATTGTATGATTCTATGATTCTAAGAGCGAGGGTCAGTCAGTAGTTATTGATCATCCACCATCAAATCAACCTGAACCTGCGCTCAGCAAGACAAGGATTCCTCTCAAGAGCAGTGTAAGTTATTCTAAGTTCTGGGCAGAAAGCATTCTGAAGGGAGAGGGTGAACAGCCAGAGGTCGTGGTACATATTGGTACTAACGACACAGGTAGGAAGAGTGATGAGGTCCTGCAGCAGCAATTTAGGGAGTTAGGTAGAAAGTTAAAAAGAGGATCTCGAGGGTTGTAATCTCAGGATTACTCCCTGTGCCACGTGCCAGTGAGGCTAGGAATAGGAAGATAGTGCAGCTCAACACGTGGCTAAACAGCTGGTGTAGGAGGGAGGGTTTCAGATATCTGGACCATTGGGATCTTTTCTGGAGCAGGTGGGACCTGTACAAGAAGGACGGGTTGCAACTAAACTGGAAGGGCATAAATATTCTGGCCGGGAGGTTTGCTAGTGTCACACGGGAGGATTTAAACTAGTTTGGCAGGGGGGTGGGAACCAAAGCAAAGGTGAATTAACTGGAGGGGAACCAGAGAGTAGGGCCAGTAAGACTCAGGGAAACAGCAGGCAGGGTGGGATTGCTAATCAAAGAGGGTCTGGTGGACTGAAGTGCATTTGTTTCAGTGTGAGGAGCGTAACAGCTAAAGCAAATGAATTTAGAGCTTGGATTAGTACTTGGAATTATGATGTTGTTGCTATTACAGAGACTTGATTAAGGAAAGGACAGCATTGGCAGCTTAACGTTCCAGGATACAGATGTTTCAGGCGGGATAGAGGGGAATATAAAAGGGGTGGGGGAGTTGCATTACTGGTTAAGGAGAATATCACAGCTGTACTGCGAGAGGATACCTCGGGGGGCTCATACAGCGAGGCAATATGGGTAGAGTTCAGGAATAGGAAGGGTGCAGTCACAATGTTGGGAGTTTACTATAGGCCGCCCAACAGCCAGCGGGAGATAGAGGAACAGATATGTAGGCAGATTTTGGCAAGATGTAAAAGTAACAGGGTTGTTGTGGTGGGAGATTTTAATTTCCCCTACATTGACTGGGACTCACTTAGTGCTAGGGGCATGAACGGGGCAGAGTTTGTAAGGAGCATCCAGGAGGGCTTCTTGAAACAGTATGTAGATAGTCCAACTAGGGAAGGGGCCGTACTGGACCTGATATTGGGGAATAAGCCTGGCCAGGTGGTTGATATTTCAGTAGGGGAGCAGTTCAGGAACAGTGACCACAATTCAGAAAGCTTTAAGGTACTGATGGATAAAGATAAGTGTAGTCCTCAAGCGAAGATGCTAAATTGGGGGAAGGCTAATTACAACAATATTTGGCAGGAACTGAAGAATGTAGATTGGGGCAGATGTTTGAGGGCAAATCAACATCTGGTATGTGGGAGGCTTTCAAGTGTAAGTTGATAGGAATTCAGGATCAGCATATTCCTGTAAGGATGAAGGATAAGTAGGGGAAGTTTCGGGAACCTTGGTTAATGATAGATATTGCGAGCCTAGTCAAAGAGAAAAAGGAAGCATTTGTCAAGACTAGGAGGCTGGGAACACACGAAGCAAGTGTGGAATACAAGGAAAGTAGAAAGAAACTTACGCAAGGAGTAAGGAGGGCTAAAAAGGGTCACAAAAGGTCATTGGCCAGCAGGATTAAGGAAAATCCCAAGGCTTTTTATATCGTATATAAAGATCAAGATGGTAGCCAGGGAGAGGATTGGCCCACTCAAGGACAGGGGAGGGAATCTATGCGTGGAGCCAGAGGAAATGGGCGAGGTATTAAATGAGTACTTTGTGTCAGTATTCACCAAAGAGAAGGACTTGGTGAATGATGAGTCTGGGGAAGGATGTGTAGATAGTTTGAGTCATGTTGAGATCAAAAAGGAAGAGGTATTGGGGTTCTTGAGAAACATTAAGGTAGACAAGTCCCCAGGGCCTGATAGGATACACCCCAGAATACTGAGAGAGGCAAGGGAGGAAATTGCTGGGGCCTTGAGAGAAATCTTTGTATCCTCACTGGCTACCGGGGAGGTCCCAGAGAATTGGAGAGTAGCCAATGTTGTTCCTTTGTTTAAGAAGGTTGGCAAGAATAATCCAACTAATTACAGGCCGGTGATTCTTAGGTCAGTGGTAGGGAAATTATTGGAGAGGATTCTTCGATACAGGATTTACTCCCACTTGGAAACAAATGGACGTATTATAGAATAGAATAGAAGTATTAGCGAGAGGCAACATGGTTTTGTGAAGGGGAGGTCGTGTCTCACTAACTTGATCGAGTTTTTCGAAGAAGTGACGAAGATGATTGATGAGGCAGTGGATGTTGTCTACATGGACTTCAGTAAGGCCTTTGACAAGGTCCCTCATGGCAGACTGGTACAGAAGGTGAAGTCGCACAGGATCAGAGGTGAGTTGGCAAGATGGATACAGAACTGGCTCGGCCAAAGAAGTGGAGATGCCGGCGTTGAACTGGGGTAAACACAGTAAAAAGGTCATAGAAGACAGAGGGTAGCAGTGGAAGGGTACGTTTCTGAATGGAGGGCTGTGACAAGTGGCGTTCCTCAGGGATTAGTGCTGGGACCTTTGCTGTTTGTAATATACATAAATGATTTGGAGCAAAATGTAAATTGTTTGATTAGTAAGTTTGCAGATGACACAAAGATTGGTGGATTTGCAGATAGTGATGAGGACCGTCAAAGAATACAGCAGAATATAGATCGGTTGGAGACTTGGGCAAGAGAGATGGCAGATGGAGTTTAATCCGGACAAATGTGAGGTAATGCATTTTGGAAGGTCTAATACAGATAGGAAATATACAGTAAATGGCAGAACCCTTAAGTGTATTGATAGGCAGAGGGATCTGGATGTACAGGTACATAGGTCACTGAAAGTGGCAACGCAGGCGAGAAGGTAGTCAAGAAGGCATACGGCATGCTTACTTTCATTGAGTTTAAAAATTGGCAAGTCATGTTGCAGCTTTATAAAACCCTAGTTAGGCCGCACTTGGAATATAGTGTTCAATTCTGGTCGCCACACTACCAGAAGGATGTGGAGGCTTTGGAAAGGGTATAGAAAAGATTTACCAGGATGTTGCCTGGTATGGAGGGCATTAGCTATGAGGAGAGGTTGGAGAAACTTGGTTTGTTCTCACTGGAACGATGGAGGTTGGAGGGTGCCCTGATAGAAGTCTACAAGATTATGAGGGGCATGGACAGAGTGGATAGTCAGAAGCTTTTTCCCAGGATGGAAGAGTCAATTACTTGGGGGCAGAGGTGCGAAAGGCAAGGTTTAAAGGAGATGTATGAGGCAAGTTTTTTAAACTAAGGATGGTGGGTGCCTGGAACTCGCTGCCGGGGGAGATAGTGGAAGCAGGTACGATAGTGAGTTTTAAGAGGCGTCTGGACAAATACATGAATAGGATGGGAATGGAACGATATGGTCCCCAGGGGTTTAGGGGGTTTTAGCTCAGTTGGGCAGCATGGTCAGTGCAGGCCTGGAGAGCCAAAGGGCCTGTTCCTGTGCTGTAATTTTCTTTGTTCTTTGTACAGCAGATTGGTGACACTGGATTTTTGGAATATTAGGGTAGTTCGCGCAGGGCGAAACTCCCAGTGTGTCGGCCAAGTTGATGAGAGACCAAATTGAGCACAAGAGGGAGGTCAGCAGAGGAGCCATGCGATGCTTCCAATATTTCACTCTTCAAGAGTAATCAATAGTAAAACTGGATATGTTGTACTTTGGACACACGGACCGTGATTCTCCATAATGCACTCCCACTGTGCAGGGAGCCAAATTTCTCCAATTCACCCATTTCTCTGCAATTGTGTCTCTTCATGGAGATGGCTTGAGCAAGATGTGCAGGAAGGGAAGAAGGGCATTCAGTCCCTGAAACCTTTTCGATTGTAGTTGTCCCATATCTCAACTCTATCCACCCACCTTGGTTCTGTAATCCGTTCCCTAACAAAACTCCATCAATCTCAGTTTTGATGTTTTCAATTGATCCCCAGCTTCAAGTGCTTTTTGGCGAACAGACCTCCACATTTCCATGACATTTTGTTTCAAGAATTCTCCCCTGACATCACCCAATGTATGTGTATATGTATCACAGCTTGGTATGGCTCAGGCTTTGCCCAAGACCGCAAGAAACTACAACAGGGCGTGAACGTAGCCCAATCCATCACGCAAACCAGCCTCCCATCCATTGACTCTGTCTACACTTCCCGCTGCCTCAGGAAAGCAGCCAGCATAATTAAGGACCCCACACGCCCCAGGCATTCTCTCCTCTTCCATCAGGAAAAAGATACAAAAGTCTGAGGTCACGTACCAACTGACTCAAGGACAGCTTCTTCCCTGCTGCCATCAGACTTTTGAATGGACCTACCCTGCATTAAGTTGATCTTTCTCTACACCCTAACTATAACTGTAACACTACATTCTGCACTCTCTCATTTCCTTCTCTATGAACAGTATGCTTTGTCTGTATAGCGCGCAAGAAACAATATTTTTCCCTGTTAGTACACGTGATAATAATAAATCAAATCAAATCAAATACGGGGTGGTGATGGCCTAGTGGTATTATCGCTAGACGATTAATCCAGAAACTCAGCTAATGTTCTGGGGACCCGGATTCGAATCCCGCCACGGCAGATGGTGGAATTTGAATTCAATAAATAATATCTGGAATTAAGAATCTACTGATGACCATGAAACCATTGTCGGAAAAACCCATCTGGTTCACTAGTGTCCTTAGGGAAGGAAATCTGCCGTCCTTACCTGGTCTGGCCTGCATGTGACTCCAGAGCCACAGCAATGTGGTCGACTCTCAAATGCTTGAATTAATAGAATTAATAGAAAAAAAAGGAGCCTTTCTTGCAAGTGCAGCATGGTGATTGGTCACGAGGCAGCGTTACAGTTTGGAACGCAAGCAAGGAGGAGGTTTCTTACAGTTGTGCAGAACTCAACCTCCCGCAGACCACTCCAATAATTGGCCACTGCGGCTCTGAGATTGCAAATGCACTGCACATCAGCTTGAGAAACAGCCATCTCCACGCTCGCCCATTAGTGAGATTTGAATTCCTCCTCTCTCTGTTATTTACCCATCTGTCAACTGCAGGTCAATTTTGTGAATGAACCTTTAACCCACCTGCAGTCGCCACTCACTCCAGATCAAAACAGCAGCAAATACGGAAAGTGTGGTTGAAACACAACGTTTGTGCGACTGGAAAAGTGAATCGGAACAGATTGTTTTGAATAATCACCGACACGGCAGGCTGGAGACGTGGAGAGTGCAGGAGGGAGTGCCAGGAGCAGCATCAGGCACACCTAAAAATGCGGTGTCAATCTGGTGAGGCTACTGCACAGGACTACCTGCGTCCCAAACAGCATAAGCAGAAGTAATAGACAGAGCTAAACGATTCCACAATCAATGGATCAGATCTAAGCTCTGCAGTCCTGCCACATCCAGCTATGAATGGTAGTGGACAATTAAACAACTCACTGGAGGAGGAGCCCAGCACATCTTTGCGAAAGAGAAGGCTGAAGTATTCGCAGCAATCTTCAGCCAGAAGTGCCGAGTGGATGATCCATCGCGGCTTCCTCCGGAGGTCCCCCAGCGTCAGACAGCATCCAGGCTTGGGCTGACAAGTGACAAGTAACATTCGTACCATACAAGTGCCAGGCAATGACCATCTCCAACAAGAGAGAATCTAACCATCACCTATTGACATTGATAGGAAATACAATGGCTGAAGCACTGAATACAATGGCACGGTAGCACAGTGGTTAGCACTGCTGCTTCACAGCTCCAGGGACCTGGGTTCGATTCCCGGCTTGGGTCACTGTCTGTGTGGAGTTTGCACATTCTCCCCGTGTCTGCGTGGGTTTCCTCCGGGTGCTCCGGTTTCCTCCCACAGTCCAAAGATGTGCGGGTTAGGTTAATTGGCCATGCTAAAATTGCCCCTTAGTGTCCTGAGATGTGTAGGTTAGAGGGATTAGTGGATAAAATATGTAGGGGTAGGGCCTGGGTGGGATTGTGGTTGGTGCAGACTCGATGGGCCGAATGGCCTCTTTCTGTGCTGTAGGGTTTCTAAGATTCTAAGAACCACTATCAACATCCTGGAGGTTACCATTGACCCGAAACTCTCCCTTTGCCTGGATGGGTGCAGCTCCAACAACAATCAAGAAGCTCGACACCATCCAGGACAAAGCAGCCCTCTTGATTGCTACCCCTTCCACAAACATTCACTCCCTCACCACCGCCACACAGTGGCAGCCATGTGTACCATCGACAAGATGCACAACAGGAACTCACCAAGGCTCCTCAGGTAGCACCTTTCAAACCCCCGGACCTCTACCATCTAGAAGGACAAGAGCAACAGACACTGGCAATACCACCACCTGCAAGTTCCCCTCTAAGTCATTCACCATCCTGACTTGGAAATATATCGCCGTTTCTTCACTGTTGCTGGGTCAAAATCCGAGTCTCTGTGTGAGCACCCTTTACAAAATGGGTGCAAACTAATCCCACTAAACCACAAATTCTACTGTATGTCCCACACTAGAGAGGAAACAGTACTTCCATAGAAGCATAGAATTCCTACTCTGCAAAAGAGGCCATTCAGCCCATCAACTCTGTACCAACTCTCCGAAGAGCATCTTACCCAGGCCCTCCCATCTCCCCCATCCCCATAACCTTGTGCATTTACCATGGCTATTCTCCCTAACCTACATATCTTGGGACACTAACAGGCAATTTAGCATGGCCAATCCACCATCCTACACATCTTTGGAGTGTGGGAGGAAACCGGAGCACCCGGAGGAAACCCACGCAGACACGGGGAGACCTTGCAGACTCCACGCAGACAATCACCCAAGCTGGGAATCGAACACAGGTTCCTGGCACTGTGAGGCAGCAGTGCTAACCATTGTGCCACCGTGCTGGCTGATGTTAGCATGGACAGAATATATCACTGCTCTGGCATATCGCACATTCGCACAGAGTGCTTTAAATTCCAATCTCTCGGCCAAGACAGCAGTTGGTTTCACGCTGTGAAGCCCTTATCAGCAATACTGTAACCAAATTGCTCCCTTAGGAAGCATAAATAAATACCCATGTAAGCTCCTCTCCCCTGCAGCTAGAGTGGCTTTGTGTGGTGAAAGTCATATATGTATGATGATTATTCATCATGATTTTATAGTCCGGGGAACACTGTACCTCTCACACCACTCAACAAACAAAGCAAGTTTCAGGATCACACAACACTGAGCAGCTGTAATATAAATCTTGCAGAGGTAAGGGGTTATCAAAAGCAGCATCTTAATGGAATGAACTTGGACGGACGTGAGATTAGCCCTGTTGTCATGCCAACCAAAGCAGCTCAATACTAAGATGTTTTGGCCACAATTGTAGATTCCATTACTACATCCACAGTTTGCAAATACTGCATTTTCCAAAGCGGAAGCTTTGAAGATGGTCGGTTTTGCTCGACATTTTTCCGAAGTTACGAGAAAGGTGCTGACTTTGTTCTGGCACATTCTCCCTGGTTTCCTCCGGTTGCTCCAGTTTCCTCCCACACTCCAAAGATGTGTAGGATGGTGGATTGGCCATGCTAAATTACCTCTTAGTGTCCCAAGATGTGTAGGTTAGGGAGAATAGCCATGGTAAATGCACAGGGTTATGGGGATCGGGCAGATGGGAGGGCCTGGGTAAGATGCTCTTCGGAGAGTTGGTGCAGAGTTGATGGGCTGAATGGCCTCTTTTGCACGGTAGGGATTCTATGACTGCTGCTGAAACGAATTCTGGGGATGTCGATGTTTATAGCCCATTGTTAGCCGCCTTTGAAAAGGTTGTGTTGGCAGTTTAACACAACTGAGTGCCTCGCAACGCCACATCAGAGGACAGTTAAGGACCAATCATCTTGGTATGCAGCTGGAGTCACGTGTAGATCCAGAGTGGCTAAGGACAGGAGATTTTCTTCTCTTGGGTGAGCTTGTTGGATTTTCAACCATAATTCCAGATTTTCAAAGCTGAATTGAAATTCTGGTTGCGGGTTTAGGGGCTGGCTGGTGTCATGCCAAATGGACAATTCTTCATGTGACAGTGAAAATGCTCGCAGGCAATTTGACAGCAAGGGCGTTACAAGACTTGTTATGGCCACAGTTGCTGGGAATTCTGTGGCGCGTAACTCAACATTCGACTCCCCAAGGTCTGTCCACCCTCTACAAGGTACAAGTCAGGAGTGGGGCAGCACGGTGGCACAGTAGTTGGCACTGATGCTTGTTCACAGCACCAGGGACTCGGGTTCGATTCCTGGCTTGAGTGACTGTCTGTGCGACGTCTGCACATTCTCCCCCCGTCTGCGTCAGTTTCCTCCAGGTGCTCCAGTTTCCTCCGACAGCCCAAAGATGTGTAGGTTAGGTGGATTGGCCATACTAATTTGCCCCTTAGAGTCCAAAGATCTACAGGTTAGGTGGATTGGCCATGCCAAGTTGCCCTTTAGTGTCCAAAGATGTGCAGGTTAGGTGGATTAGTCATGCTAAATTACCCCTTAGTGTCCTGAGATGTGCAGGTTAGGTGAATTAGTCATGCTAAATTACCCCTTCATGTCCTAAGATGTGCAGCTTTGGGGGATTAGTGGGGTAAATGGGTGGGGTTATGAGGATAGGTCAGAGGGTGGGCCTGGGTAAGATGCTCTGTCGGAGAGTCGGTGCAGACTCGATGGATCAAATGGCCTCATTCTGCACTGTAGAGATTCTATGATTTTAATGGAATACGCTTGCCTGGAACGCGCTGCCAGAGGAGGTGGTGGAAGTGGACACATTAGCAACATTTAAGAGGCATCTGGATGGGTCCATGAATAGGGAGAGAATAGAGGGATATGGATCGAGTAAGGGCAGAAGGTTTTTTTTAGTTTAGTTAGGGCATCATGATTGGCGCAGGCTTGGAGGGCCGAAGGGCCTGTTCCTGTCCTGTACTTTTCTTGGTTCTTTGCTCAGAATTCATTCTCTCCATCACCAATGCACAATGGCAACCGTGTGTACCATCTACAAGATGCACTGCAGGAACGCACCAAGGCTCCTTTGAACAGCACCTTCCAAACCCATGACCGGTACACCTCATGGACTGCAGCAGTTCAAGAAGGCAGGTCACATAAGAACATAAGAACTAGGAGCAGGAGTAGGCCGTCTGGCCCCTCAAGCCTGCTCCGCCATTCAGTAAGATCATGGCTGATCTTTTTGTGGACTCAGCTCCACTTACCCGCCCGCTCATCATAATCCTTCATTCCTTTACTGTTCAAAAATGTATCTATCCTTGCCTTAAAAACATTCAATGAGGTAGCCTCAACTGCTTCACTGGGCAGGGAATTCCACAGATTCACAACCCTTTGTGTGAAGAAGTTCATCCTCAACTCAGTCCTAAATCTGCTTCCCCTTATTTTGAAGCTGTGCCCCCTAGTTCTAGTCTCACCCGCCAGTGGAAACAACTTCCCTGCTTCTATCTTATCTATTCCCTTCATAATATTATATGTTTCTATAAGATCTCCCCTCATTCTTCTGAATTCCAATGAGTATAGTCGCAGTCTACTCAGTTTCTTTTCATAAGCCAACCCTCTCAACTCCGGAATCAACCTAGTGAATCTCCTCTGCACCCCCTCCAGTGCCAGTATATCCTTTCTCAAGTAAGGAGACCAAAACTGTACACAGTACTCCAGGTGTGGCCTCACCAGCACCTTATACAGCTGCAACACAACCTCGCTGTTTTTAAACTCCATCCCTCTAGCAATGAAGGACAAAATTCCATTTGCCTTCTTAATTACCTGCTGCACCTGCAAACCAACTCCTTGAGATTCCTGCACAAGGACACCCAGGTCCCTCTGCACAGCAGCATGCTGCAACATTTTACCATTTAAATAATAGTCCATTTTGCTGTTATTCCTACCAAAATGGATGACCTCACATTTACCAACATTGTACTCCATCTGCCAGACCCTCACCCACTCACTTAGACTATCTATATCCCTTTGCAGACTTTCAGCGTCCTCTGCACACTTTGCTCTGCCACCCATCTTAGTGTCATCTGCGAATTTTGACACATTACACTTAGTCCCCAACTCCAAATCATCTATGTACATTGTAAACAATTGCGGTCCCAACACTGATCCCTGAGGCACACCACTTGTCACTGATCGCCAACCAGAAAACCATTTACCCCCACTCTTTGCTATCTGTTAGTTCACCACCACCTTCGCGAGGACATTTTTGGGGATGGGCAATAAATGATGGCCTAGCCAACAACGCCCACATAGAATCCCTACAGTGCAGAAGGAGGCCATTCGGCCCATCGAATCTGCACTGACAACAATCCCACCCAGGCCCTATGACCATGCATTTACCCTGCTAGTCCCCCTGACATTAAGGGGCAATTTAGCACGGCCACTCCATCTAACCCGCACATCTTTGGACTGTGGGAGGAAACCAGAGCACCCGGAGGAAACCCACGCAGACACGGGGAGAATGTGCAAACTCCACACAGACAGTTACCAAAGCCCGGAATCAAACACAGGGCCCTGGAGCTGTGAGGCAGCAGTGCTAACCACTGTGCCACTGTGCCAACATCCTGTGGAATAATAAAGAAAAACAATCAATGCCTCAAAACAGCGGTAAGAAGTCTAACAACACCAGGTTAAAGTGCAACAGGTTTATTAGGTAGCAAAAGCCACAAGCTTTCGGTACAGGCTGTTCCTTCATCAGGTGGGTGGGAACTCTGTAACTCCTTTCGCAGACTCCAATCTCACACCCTCTCAGGGCCATTGTTGGCCTGTAGCTAGTAATTATGAAAAGGAGTCTAGCGGTACAGGTTCATAGCTCCTTGAAAGTGGAATCACAGTTGGACAGAGTGGTGAAGAAGGCATTCAGCATGCTTGGTTTCATTAGTCAGAACATTGAATACAATAGTTGGGACGTCTTGTTGAAGTTGTACAAGACATTGGTACGGCCACACTTGGAATACTGTGTACAGTTCTGGTCGCCCTATTATAGAAAGGATATTATCAAACAAGGATGTTGCCTGGATTGAGTGGCATGCCTTATGAGGATAGGCTGAGGGAGCTCGGTCTTTTCTCCTTGGAGAGACGAAGGATGAGAGGAGACCTAATAGAGGTGTATAAGATGTTGAGAGGCATAGATCGGGTGGACTCTCAGAGGCTTTTTCCCAGGGTGGAAATGTCTGCTACGAGAGGACACAGGTTTAAGGTGCTGGGGGTAGGTACAGGGGAGATGTTAGGGGTAAGTTTTTCACACAGAGGATGGTGGGCGAGTGGAATCGGCTGCCGTCAGTGGTGGTGGAGGCGAACTCAATAGGGTCTTTCAAGAGACTCCTGGATGAGTACATGAAGCTTAATAGGATGGAGGGTTATAGGTAGGTCTAGAAGGTAGGGATGTGTTCGGCACAACTTGTGGGCCGAAGGGCCTGTTTGTGCTGTAGTTTTCCTATGTTTCTAAACTAGAGAGAGTACAGAAGAGATTTACTAGGATGCTCCCTGGACTTGATGGTTTGAGTTATAAGGAGAGGCTGGATAGACTGGGACTTTTTTCTCTGGAGTGTAGGAGGCTGAGGGGTGATCTTATAGAGGTCTATAAAATAATGAGGGGCACAGATCAGCTAGATAATCAACATCTTTTCCCAAAGGTAGGGGAGTCTAAAACTAGAGGACATAGGTTTAAGGTGAGAGGGGAGAGATACAAAAGAGTCCAAAGGGGCAATCTTTTCACCCAGAGGGTGGTGAGCGTCTGGGAGAAGCTGCCAGAGGTAGTAGCGGAGGCGGGTACAATTTTGTCTTTTAAAAAGCATTTAGACAGCTACATGGGTAAGATGGAGGGATATGGGCCAAATGGGGGCAATTGGGACTAGCTTAGGGGTTTAAAAAAAAAAGGGTGGCATGGACAAGTTGGGCCGAAAGGCCTGTTTCTATACTGTAAACCTCTAAACCTCTATGAGTCTTGGTTCTACAAACTTTGGTCCACAATGGGTGAGTGAGTCTATGTGTGGTGAGGGTACTCAGACAGAAGGTTTTAGATTTTACCCCCAGTTGGTCCTGAATGAGGTGATCCAAAAAGAGTCAAATTGGCTCTCAGCCTTTCAGGTCCTGCGCACGGTGAAGTGACCCTTGCTTTCGGGGGCGGGGGGCGGGGTGAGGGGTGGAACAGGGACGTCCCATCTTTGCTGTCCATTTGTCCAGTGAATTTCCATCCAGGGGCAGCTGGATGAGGTAAGGCAAAATTGGAGATAGAACGTAAAAACAAGGAGTAGGGGTGGGCAACTGAGGTGCTCGAGCCTGCGCGGCAGGGCACGGTGCCCGCCAGAGCCAACAAGAAAACTGGGCAAGAAATGCAATGTGTTGGCGCTTGCCTAGGTTTAAGAATGAGGTTATGTGTTTATGTGAGATGATACGTTCAGAGCCAAGGAAATATTTTCAATCCCCACAATAAACACTTTGTGAAAACCAGCCCATTTAAGGATTAAATAACTCGTCAGCAAGACTCGAATCTCCTCGATTTCCAACCGCCCCGCCACAGAAACTCTCGGCTGAAAGTAGACGTCACCATCGATATCCCCTCATTCATGAGCGATTCAAGCCTTCAGCAGGATGTTTACAGAGTGAGGTATTCGCTCCGATAGGGTAATAGAAAATGTTAACTCCATCTCTCCACCACTGACACATTGTGGCTGCAGTGTGATCCATCCATAGAACCTTCCGCACCAAGTCTCCAAGGCTCCTTCAACAGCACCTTCCAAACACACAAGTGTGGAATGTGGAAAAGTGTGAGGTTATGCACTTTGGAAGGAGGAATGGAGGCATAGACTATTTTCTAAATGGGAAAATGCTTAGGAAATCAGAAGCACAAAAAGACTTGGGAGTCTTTGTTCAAAATTCTCTTCAGGTTAACGGGCAGGTTCAGTCGGCAGTTAGGAAGGCAAATGCAATGTTAGCATTCATATCGAGAGGGCTAGAATACAAGAGCAGGGATGTACTTCTGAGGCTGTATAAGGCTCTGGTCAAACCCCATATGGAGTATTGTGAGCAATTTTGGGCCGCCTATCTAAGGAAGGATGTGCTGGCCTTGGAGAGAGTCCAGAGGAGGTTCACAAGAATGATCCCTAGAATGAAGAGCTTGTTGTATGAGGAATGGTTGAGGATTCTGGGTCTGTACTCGTTGGAGTTTAGAAGGATGAGGGGGTATCTTATTGAAACTTACAGGATACTGCGAGGACTGGATAGAGTGGACGTGGAGAGGATGTTTCCACTAGTCGGAGAAACTAGAACCAGAGGAAACCACCTCAGACTAAAGAGACAATCCTTTAAAACAGAGATGAGGAGGAATTTCTTCAGACAGAGAGTGGTGGATCTGTGGAACTCTTTGCCGAAGAAGGCTTTGGAGGCCGGGCCATTGAGTGTCTTAAAGACAGAGATAGATATGTTCTTGATTAATAAGGGGATCAGGGGTTATGGGGAAAAGGCAGGAGAATGGAGATGAGAAAAATATCAGCCATGATTGAATGGCGGAGCAGACTCGATGGGCCGAGTGGCCTAATTCTGTTCCTATGTCTTATGGTCTTATGATCTAAGGGCAGCAGGCACACGGAAACACGATCACCTGCAACTTCCCCCTTCAGGTCATACAGCATCCTGACTTGGAAATATTCCTTGAAACCTTTGGAAAAGTTCCTTCATCATCATTGATCAAGATCCTGCAACTCCCTTCCCGCCTGGGAATATCTTCACCACACACTGTCCACAGCTGTTCCAGCAAACACAACACCACCTTCTCAGCGGAAACCAGCGAAAGGCAATAAATGCTAGATTTGCTTTCCCAAGAATTATATTTTCAGTCTGACAGAGTGAGGTCAAAATGATTCATAATCACACGCTACGTCCAATATCTCCATTTGTGGGCGGCACGGTGGCACAGTGGTTAGCACTGCTGCCTCACAGCGCCAGGGACCCAGGTTCAATGCCAGCCTTGGGTGACTGAGTATGTGGAGTTTGCACATACCACCCCCCCCCCCCCCCGCACCCCGTGTCTGCGTGGGTTTCCTCCGGGTGCTCCGGTTTCCCCCCACAGTCCAAAGAGGTGCAGGTTAGGTGGATTGGCCATGATAAATTACCCCTTAATGTCCAAAGATGTGCAGGCTAAGTGGATTAGCCATGCTAAATTGCCTCTTAATGTCCAAAGATGTGCAGGCTAAGTGGATTGTCCATGCTAAATTGCCCCTTAGTGTCCAAAGATGTGTAGTTTGGGGGAATTAGTGGGGTAAATATGAGGATAGGGCCTGGGGAAGATGCTCTGCTGGAGAGTCATTGCAAACTCGATGGGCTGAATGGCCTCCTTCTGCACTATAGGGATTCGATGATTCTATTCCTGCCTGAAAAGTGAGCCAGAAATCTAATTGCAGGATTAACTTCAGTTGGGTCACTGGAGAGGAACATTGTCTCACTGTTGATTGAATGGTGAGCCTGTTGTTCTCCAGATATAGAGAACAGGAGAATGTACCAGCTTTGATCTCTGGCTCATGAAATCAGTGCTACAAAATGGCCCTTAACCGTGGCTTCAAATATGTAAATTATCTGCCAGACTCTATCAATCAGCAGAAAAGTGTTGGAGAGTCGCCCTGACACAGCTCCCTGCTATTTTCTTAGCCTCCCTCCCCCTCCAGACACCCCATCACCCCCAACGAGACCGGGAAAGTTCCTAAATAAGCCCTACGAGCAGCCATCAAGGTCTTGTTTTTATGATGCAGGATGACCAACACTATTGCTGTAAACTAACTTTATCACAAACACATTTTCAGAGCATAGAATCCCTACAGTGCAGAAGGAGGCCATTCGGCCCACCCAGGCCCTATCCCCCATAACCCCATGCATTTCCCCTAGCTCGTCCCCCTGACACTAAGGGGCAATTTAGCCCGGCCAATCTACCTAACCCGCACATCTTTGGACACTAAGGGGCAATTTAGCATGGACAATCTACCCCGTGGGGGCCTGGAATGTGTTGCCGGGCAAGGTGGTGGAGGCGGACACACTGGGAACGTTTAAGACTTATCTAGACAGCTATATGAACGGAGTGGGAATGGAGGGATACAAAAGAGTGGTCTATAGTGCAGAAGGAGACCAGGGAGCGGCGCGGGCTAATTGTTCTTTGTTTCTCGTTTCAAGGCTTCATTCTATGATCATCTTGCTGGTGCCAGTACAGAGCGAGACTGCGGATAGTTGGGAACCTGTCTCGGGGGCAGGGAATTCAGATGGTGTTCGTAAAGCAGAAGTGGAAATGAATAGGGTTGGGAAGCATTTACTGATCAGGGCCAGTGTGATCTCCTGGACGCGTTTCGATCGCCTCAGGGGGTCGGAGAGGAATTTCCCAGATTTTTTTTTTTCCCCATATTGGCCCTGGGGTTTTCACTCTGGGTTTTCGCCTCTCCCTGGAGATCACATGGTCTGGAATGGGGGGGGTGGGGGTGAGTTAATAGGTTGTGATGAACAAAGCATCGTAGCTGTGAGGGACAGCTTGGTGGATAGGATATTAGGATGTAGATAGGCTGGAAAATTGGGCGGGGATCCTGGATTCAGGATTCAATCCTGGACCGGGGAGCGGCGCGGGCTTGGAGGGCCGAAGGGCCTGTTCCTGTGCTGTATTGTTCTTTGTTCTTTGTTCTAACCCGCACATCTTTGGACTGTGGGAGGAAACCGGAGCACCTGGAGGAAACCCATGCAGACATGGGGAGAACGTGCAGTCTCCACACAGACTGTGACCTGAGGCCGGAATTGAACCCAGGTCCCTGGCTCGGTGAGGCAGCAGTGCTAACCACTGTGTCGCCGTCCCGCACAACAGCATAAACACACAACGGCAAGGCAGCTTTCCCTTTTATGTGCCATCTGACATCCGGCTCCCAGATCAGGTACAGAGCATACTCTATTTTGTCTAATACACGACAACAATCATCATATTATCACGACAAACAATACCAGAAAAATGTTGATTTGAAGGCTCCGTTCTGTTGGAGGGGTGGGAGGAGGTGTGGGAGGGCTGGGTAGGATGCTCTTTCGGAGAATCGGTACAGACTTGGTGGGCTGGATGGCCTCTTTGTGTGAAGTAGGGATTCTATGTTCACATTTCTTTCTCGCCAGCAATTGGGAATGTTCAAGAGGACTATGAGTTTGCAAAGAGGAAATCCCATTGTACAACAATTTTCAAGTTTTTAATATTTATTTATTAGTCACAAGTAGGCTTATATTAACACTGCAATGAAGTTACTGTGAAAATCCCCTAGTCGCCATACTCCGGCGCCTGTTCGGGTAACACTGAGGGAGAATTTAGCACGGCCAATGCACCCTAACCAGCACGTCTTTCGGACTGTGGGAGGAAACCCGGAGCACCCGGAGGAAACCCACGCAGACACGGAGAGAATGTGCAGACTCTGCACAGACAGTGACCCAAACCGGGAATTGAACCCGGGTCACTGGCACTGTGAGGCAGCAGAGCTGACCCACTGTGCCCGCTCCCCCCACCTCCCCCTCCACCCGTCTTTTGATATTAAAACAGAAAATTGCTGGATAAACTCAGCCAGTCTGGCAGCATTTGTGGAGAGAGAAACAGAGTTAATGTTTCAAGTCTGTGTGACTCTGCTTCAGAGTCCATGTACTGATGCCAACAATTATTGAACAAAAGTAGTTAATTGTTTGTAAAATTATTCCTTCAGGGTAGGTCGGTGCAGCTGGCAAGACCAGCATTTGTTGCCCATCCCTAATTGTCCCTTGAACTGAGTGGCTTACTTGGCATTTTAGAGGGGAGATGGGAACATAATGGGTAATAATCCAGAGGCCCAGGCTAATGCTTCAACGACATGAGTTCAAATCCCACCATGGCAGCTGGTGGAATGAGTTAATAAATCGCAGCGTGAAGATAGATTCCGTAATGGTCACCATAAAACTATCGAAAACTATTTAAAAAGCCATCTGGTTCACTAATGTCCTTTAGGGAAGGAAATCTGCCGTCCTTACCCAGACTGGCCTACATGTGACTCCAGAGTCACAGCAATGTGGTTGACTCTTAACTGCCCTCTGAAATGGCTGAGCGAGACACTCAGTTCAAGGGCATGTTAGGGATTGTCCATGCCAATGTCACCTATATCCTGGCAACGCCACACTGGCTCTCCCTGGGAGTCATGATGTGGAGATGCCGGTGTTGGACTGGGGTGAACACAGTAAGAAGTCTCACAACACCAGGTTAAAGTCCAACAGGTTTATTTGGTAGCAAACATCATAAGCTTTCGGAGCACTGCTCCTTCGTCAGATGGAGTGGAAATGTGCTCTCAAACAGTGCAAACAGGCACAAAATCAAGTTGCAGAATACTGTCTGGAGACAATACACATCTCTCTTTAACCTGTGTTTAATGCTCCCTCCACCCACATTGTCTGTATCTTTAAGACCTGGCTGGCTGTAGGGATTCGCATTCTAATCAGTATTCTGCAACTTGATTTTGTGTCTCTCTGGGAGACACAGTGGCACAGTGGTTAGCACTGCTGCCTCACAGCACCAAGGACTCAGGTTCGATTCTGGCCTTGGGTGACTGCCTGTGTGAAGTTTGCACATTCTCCCCATGTCTGCGTGAGTTTCCTCTGGGTGCTCCGGTTTCCTCCCACGATCCAAAGATGTGCGGGTTAGGCGGATTGGCCATGCTAAATTGATCCTTGTGTCAGGGGGATTAGCAGGGTAAAAACATGGGGTTGGGGGGATCGGGCCTGGGTGGGATTGTGGTCAGTGCAGACTCGATGGGCTGAATGGCCTCCTTTCTGCACTGTAGGGATCCTATGATGATTCCTATGATTCTAACATTGCTACCACTAAAGTTAAGTTGACAAGCCTATAATTATCTGGCTCCCATCCATCTATAATCATATTGATAAATTTCCAATCTAGTGCCACAAATCCTAAATCAAAAGAGATTTGAAAAATGACAAATCCATAATTTAATCAACTCCTTTTCTGTATCTGAGGTCGAAGCTGTGGCCAGTTATCCTGAGCCATTATTTTTCTCTATCATTGAGTTTGATGACATTGATTTCAATAAGTTCCTCCCCTCAGTTTAGTTTCAACTTTCATTCTCTGCCATTATTTCCTCTGTCTCCACCGCTATTGTGAAAATAGATACAAAGTAAAGTCGCTTCAATGACCCTAGGCTTCTCTCCCCTTTGAGGGGGAGAGCTGATTGGTGGTGAGTTTAACCTGAGGGTCACCACACCTCAGGTGAGGGGCAAGGTTGAGAAGGCGGGACCTTCATGAGCCGGTGCAGGAATTGAACCCACACTATGGGCCTCACTCTGCATCACGAACCAGCCATCCCAGGCCAAGGTTTATTTATTAGTGTCACAAGTAAGGCTTACATTAACACTGCAATGAAGTTACTGTGAAAATCCCCTAGTCGCCACACTCCGGCGCCTGTTCGGGTACACTGAGGGAGAATTTAGCACGGCCTGTGCACCTAACCAGCACATCTTTTGGACTGTGGGCGGCATGGTGGCACAATGGTTAGCACTGATGCCTCACAGCGCTAGGGACCCGGGTTCAATTCCCGACTTGGGTCACTGTCTGTGTGGAGTCTGCACATTCTCCCTGTGTCTGCGTGGGTTTCCTCCCACAGTCTGAAAGACATGCTGGTTAGGTGTATTGGCCATGCTAAATTCTCCCTCAGTGGACCCGAACGGGCGCCGGAGTGTGGCGACTCGGGGATTTTCATAGTAACTTCATTGCAATGTTAATATAAGCCTACTTGTGACACTAATAAATAACCTCCATCTGTCCTACTCATGATATTTTTTTATAAAAGCTTTTCTTATTGTTATCAATCTTTACATTACTTGTTGGTTGTTTTCCTCCACCTGGATCACTTTGCTGCGTTCTCTGCTTGTCGTGATGTGGAGATGCCAGCGTTGGACTGGGGTAAACACAGTAAGAAGTTTAACAACACCAGGTTAAAGTCCAACAGGTTTATTTGGTAGCAAAAGCCACACAAGCTTTCGGAGCCTTAAGCTCTTTCTTCAGGTGAGTGGGAATTCTGTTCACAAACAGGGCATATAAAGCCACAAACTCAATTTACAGAATAATGGTTGGAATGCGAATCCTTACAGCTAATCAAGTCTTATAGGTACAAACAATGTGAGTCCTGTCCTGTCTGGAGACAATACACATCTCTTTAACCTGTCTTAGTGCTCTCTCCACTCACATTGTTTGTACCTTTAAGACTTGATTAGCTGTAAGTATTCGCATTCCAACCATTATTCTGTAAATTGAGTTTGTGTCTTTATATGCCCTGTTTGTGAACAGAATTCCCACTCACCTGAAGAAGGAGTTTAAGGCTCTGAAAGCTTGTGTGGCTTTTGCTACCAAATAAACCTGTTGGACTTTAACCTGGTGTTGTTAAACTTCTTTCTCTGCTTGTCCCAGTCCACTAGATAACCTCAGCTCTCTCCCTTCCACCCATCCTGCTGGCTGCTCGATTCAGGGTGGACTGGCTTAACACCTCTGGAACTTCAGGCTGAGGTGGGGGGGAAGGGTGGTGGGAGGGGGGGCCGGGGGGGGGGGGGGGGGTGAGTGGTAGCTGGTCTCCACTGTGCTATTCCTTTAAACTAACCAACCAATTGTAGCAGGCAAAAGAACCCCCGAGTGATAGAGAGATTAAGAGATGCAACCAGTTGAAGCAGAGGTTAGTCAGGGAGAACAGATTTGATTTTTAAAATTCACAAACAATGCAAATTTCAAATAAAATGTCCATCCCCTTAATAGTTTATTTTTCAGTCAAGACACTGCATACTTCTGTGCCTCTATGTGAGTGTGTGTGTGTGTGTGTGTGTGAGTGAGTGACTGTGTGTTTGTGTGTGTGTGTGTGTGTGAGTGTGTGTGTGTGTATGTGAGTGAGTGTGTGTGAGTGAGTGAGTGAGTGTGTGTGTGAGTGAGTGTGTGTGTGTATGTGAGTGTGTGTGTGTGAGTGAGAGTGAGTGTGTAGACGTGTGTGTGTGTAGGTGTGTGAGTATGTGTGTGTGAGTGTCTGTGTGTGTGAGTGTCTGTGTGTGTGAGTGAGTCTGTATGTGTGCGTGAGTGAGTGTGTGTGTGTGTAGATGTGTGTGTGTGTGTGTGTAGGTGTGTCTGTGTGTGAATGTGTGAGTATGTGTGTCTGTGTGTGTATGTGTGAGTGCATCTATATGTGTGAGGGAGTGAGTGTGCATGTGCGTGTGAGTGTGTGTCATAGAGTCACAGAGGTTTACAGCATGGAAACAGGCCCTTCAGCCCAAGTTGTCCATGCCACCCTGTTTTTACCACTTGAGCTAGTCCCAATTGCCTGCATTTGGCCCATATCCCTCTATACCCAACTTACCCATGTAACTATCGAAATGCTTTTTAAAAGACAAAATTGTACCCACCTCTACTACTGCCTCTGGCAGCTCATTCCAGACACACACCACCCTCTGTGTGAAAAAATTGCCCCTCTGGACCCTCTTGTATTTCTCCCCTCTCACCTGTTTGTGTCTATCTGTCTGTGTGTAAGTGTGTGTGTGTGCAGATGTGTGTGTGTGTGAATGTGTGTGTGTGTGTGTGCGTGCTTCATAGACTCATAGAGGTTTACAGAATGGAAACAGGCCTTTTGGCCCAACTTGTCCATGCCGCCCAGTTTTTACCACTAAGCTAGTCCCAGTTGCCTGCATTCTCCTCACAGCACACACTGCCACCCAGTGTCGTCTGCAAATTTGGAGATAGTGCATTCAATTCCTTTGTCCAAATCATTAATGTATATTGTGAATAGCTGGGGTCCCAGCACTGAACGCTGCGGTACCCCAACAGTCACTGTCTGTCACTCTGAAAAGGACCCGTTTATTCCCACTCTCTGCTTCCTACCTGCCAACCAGTTCTTGATCCACATCAATACATTACCCCCAATGCCATGAGCTTTAATTTTGTTCACTAATCTCTTGTGTGGGACCTTGTCAAAAGCCTTTTGTAAATCCAGATACACAACATCCACTGGTCCACCATTGTCCATTCTACTGGTCACATCCTCAAAGAATTCCAGAAGCTTTGTCAAGCACGATTTCCCTTTAGTGAATCCATGCTGACTCGGACCGATCCTGTCACCGTTCTCCAAATGCTCAGTTATTACATCCTCAATAATTGATTCCAACATTTTCCCCATCATCGATGTCAGGCTAACAAGATGGGCCAAATGGCCTCCTTCTGCACTGTAACAATTCTGAGATTCTCTGATTCCCGTAAAATTCGATAATATTTTGTTCCACAAAATTTTAATCCGATTCTCCAGATATGACCTACGGAGATCCATCAAAGATGCCAAAAGACAGTACCAGACCAAGCTAGAACCCCAGGCTAGCCACATGGACTCCCATCAACGATGGCAAGGTCTGCATGGCCTAACAGGCTACAAGATGAAAGCATGTAGAATCGTCAGCACCAATGCGCACCTCCCCAATGAGCTCAACATATTCTGTGCCCGTTTTGAGCAAGAGGTCAGCAAGAGCACGCTCTCCACCCCGGAAGCCTCAGATGAACCTGTATCCGAGGTCATCAATGCCGACATCAGAGCAGCCGTCTCAACCCACGGAAAGTGACTGGCCCGGATGGGGTACTCGGACGAGCACTCAGATCCTGCGCGGATCAGCTGGCGGGGGTATTCACAGGCATCTTTAACCTCTCTTTGCACCAATCTGAGGTCCCTATCTGCTTCAAGAAGACAGCCATCTTCCCGGTACCTAAGAAAAACCAAGCCGCGTGCCTTAATGACTATCGGCCGGTGGCTCTGACATCCATCATTATGAGGTGCTTCGAAAGGTTAGTCATGGCACGAATCAATTCCAGCCTCTCGGATTGCCTGGATCCACTACAGTTTGCCGACCACCGCAACAGGTCCACAGCAGACGCCATCTCCCTGGCCCTGCACTCAACCCTGGAACACCTAGATAACAAAGACACCTATGACAGACTCCTATTTACTGATTCTAGCTCAGCCTTCAACACTATTATTCCCACAAAACTCATCTCCAAATTCCATAGCCTGGGCCCCGGCTCCTCCCTCTGCGACTGGATCCTGAACTTCCTAACCCACAGATTACAATCAGTAAGGATAGGCAACAACACCTCCTCCACGATCATCCTCAACACCGGTGCCCTACAAGGCTGTGTTCTCAGCCCCCTACTATGCTCCTTATACACCTATGACTGTGCGGCCAAATTCCCCTCCAACTCGATTTTCAAGTTTGCTGACGACACCACTGTAGTGGGTTGGATTTCAAACAATGACGAGACAGAGTACAGGAATGAGATAGAATCTGGTGAACTGGTGCAGCGACAATAATCTCCCCTCAATGTCAACAAAATGAAGGAGATAGTCATCGACTTCAGGAAGCATAGTGGAGGGCTTGCCCCTGTCTAGATCAACGGGGACAAAGTGGAAATGATCGAGTGCTTTAAGTTTTTAGGTGTCCAGATCACCAACAACCTGTCCTGGTCCCCCCATGCCGACACTATAGTTAAGAAAGCCCACCAATGCCTCTACGTTCTCAGGAGGTTAAGGAAATTTGGCATGCCAGCTACGACTCTCACCAACTTTTACAGATGCACCATAGAAAGCATTCTTTCTGGTTATATCACAGCTTGGTATGACTCCTGAAACCAAAAGAGAAAATGCTGGAAAATCTCAGCAGGTCTGGCAGCATCTGTAAGGAGAGAAAAGAGCTGACGTTTCGAGTCCAGATGACCCTTTGTCAAAGCTAAAAGGCACAGGAAGTGGGAGATATTTATACTGCAGAGTGAGGGAATGAAAGATGAGTCATAGCCACAGAAACCAGAGGAAAAGACTGCTAATGGCTGTCCACAGAGAGAATAAAGGGTGTGAATGGTCAAACGGCAGAGAAGCTGTAAGCTGTGACAGATGAAGATGTTGGGGGTGAGGGGGAAAGATGGGACAGAGGTAAAATGTAGAAAAGGGGAAGTGGGGGAGAAAAGGTAAGGGAAGGGGGATGAAGTCGGGGGAATGAGCGGGGGGGGGAAGAAAAATGAAGAAAGACAATAAAGAAATAAAAGGTCGAGAACAGTAAAAAAATTAAATAAAATAGAATGAAAAAGGTTTGAGGTGGAGTAGAGCAAATCATCTGAAGTTGTTGAATTCGATGTTGAGACCGGAAGGCTGTAAAGTGCCCAGCTGGAAGATGAGATGCTGTTCCTCCAGTTTGCGTTGAGCTTCACTGGAACATTGCAGCAGGCCAAGGACAGACATGTGGGCATGGGAGCAGGATCGTGTGTTAAAATGGCAGCAACAGGAAGGTCAGGGTCCTGATTGTGCACAGACCGAAGGTGCTCAGCAAAGCGATCACCCAGTCTACGCTTGGTCTCTGATATAGAGGAGACCACATTGGGAGCAGCGAATGCAACAGACCAAATTGAATGAGATGCAAGTGAAACACTGTTTAACCTGGAATTATTGCTTTGGACCTTGGATGGTGAGCATGGAAGAGATAAAGGGGCAGGTGTTACACCTCCTGGGATTGCATAGGAAGGTGCCATGAGTGACGGGAGAAGTGTTGGGTACAGTGAGAGAGTGGACTAGGTTATCCCGGAGGGAATGGTCTCTGCAGAATGCTGACAGATGGAGTGAAGGGAAACAACCAAACACATCTTCCCGTTACTCCCTCTGTCAGCATTCCGCAGAGACCGTTCCCTCCTCCACTATCCCCTTCCCTTCCCTTTTCTCCCCCCCCAACTTCCCCTTTTCTACATTCTACCTCTGTCCCATTCCCCCCAACATCTTCATCTGTCACAGTTTACAGCTTCTCTGCCGTTTGGCCATTCACATCCTTTATTCTCTCTGTGGACAGCCATTAGCAGCCTTTCCCCTGGTTTCTGTGGCTATGACTCATCTTTCATTCCCTCACTCTGCAGTATAAATATCTCCCACTTTCGCTGCCTTTTAGCTTTGACAAAGGGTCATCTGGACTCGAAACGTCAGCTCTTTTCTCTCCTTACAGATGCTGCCAGACCTGCTGAGATTTTCCAGCCTTTTGTCTTTTGGTTTCAGATTCCAGCATCCGCAGTAATTTGCTTTTATTGGAAGGGCTCCTGCTCTGCCCAAGACCGCAAGAAACTACAAAAGGGTCGTGAACAAAGCCCAATCCATCAAGCAAACCAGCCTCCCATCCATTGACTCTGTCTACACTTCCTGCTGCCTCGGCAAAGCAGCCAGCATAATTTTCCATCAGGAAAAAGATACAAAAGTCTGAGGTACCAACCAACTCAAGAACAGTTTCTTCCCTGCTGCCAACATTCTTTTGAATGGACTTAGCTTGCATTAAGTTGATTTTTCTCTACACCCTAGCTATGACTGTAACACTACATTCTGCACTCTCTCCTTTCCTTCTCTATGAATGGTATGTTTCGTCTGTATAGCGTGCAAGAAACAATACTTTTCACTGTACTAATTCATGTGACAATAATAAATCAAATAAATAATCGAAAAAATTAAGAACACTTGGAGTTATGACAGGATAGGCCATCCATGCTTGGAGCATTATTCCACTTTCAAGTGCATCTACATGGAATATGATTTTCTTCAAGTGGAAGGATGTACTGATCAGAGGTTCCTTATCTGTCAAAAATGGGAGAAATTGAAGCAATTTGGAAGGAGTTCAGAAAATGCACACTGTACCTGTCATCTCCACACTAATTAGACAGGATTACAAGAGAAATTTCTCACTGGGGTATGGATTCTATGATGTGGAGATGCCGGCGTTGGACTGGGGTAAACACAGTAAGAAGTTTAACAACACCAGGTTAAAGTCCAACAGGTTTATTTGGTAGCAAAAGCCACACAAGCTTTCGAGGCTCTGAGCCCCTTCTTCAGGTGAGTGGGAATTCTGTTCACAAACAGAACTTATAAGACACAGACTCAATTTACATGAATAATGGTTGGAATGCGAATACTTACAACTAATCCAGTCTTTAAGAAACAAAACAATGGGAGTGGAGAGAGCATCAAGACAGGCTAAAAAGATGTGTATTGTCTCCAGACAAGACAGCCAGTGAAACTCTGCAGGTCCACGCAACTGTGGGAGTTACAAATAGTGTGACATAAATTCTGATTCTAGGATCGCATGATAAAGACTCAGGAGGAAAAAAGCAGAAATATTTATGTGAAATAGTGTGACATAAACCCAATATCCCGGTTGAGGCCGTCCTTGTGTGTGCGGAACCTGGCTATCAGTTTCTGCTCCGCGACTCTGCGCTGTCGTGTGTCGCGAAGGCCGCCTTGGAGAACGCTTACCCGAATATCAGAGGCCGAATGCCCGTGACCGCTGAAGTGCTCCCCAACAGGAAGAGAACAGTCTTGCCTGGTGATTGTCGAGCGGTGTTCATTCATCCGTTGTCGCAGCGTCTGCATAGTTTCCCCAATGTACCATGCCTCGGGACATCCTTTCTTGCAGCGTATCAGGTAGACAACGTTGGCCGAGTTGCAAGAGTATGTACCGTGTACCTGGTGGATGGTGTTCTCACGTGAGATGATGGCATCTGTGTCGATGATCCGGCACGTCTTGCAGAGGTTGCTGTGACAGGGTTGTGTGGTGTCTTGGTCACTGTTCTCCTGGAGGCTGGGTAGTTTGCTGCGGACAATGGTCTGTTTGAGGTTGTGCGGTTGTTTGAAGGCAAGAAGTGGGGGTGTGGGGATGGCCTTGGCGAGATGTTCGTCTTCATCAATGACATGTTGAAGGCTCCGGAGGAGCGGAGAAGCTACGGTGGGGTTCAGACTAGCCCCACATGTTCGGGCAACTAGCAGGAGACCCCACCAGAGTGAAGGGGGGGCAATTGGGGCCCCCAGGGGGTCAGGCGGTGAGGGGGTGGTGCCCCCAGGCATGGGTACCCTGGCAGTGCCAGCCTGTGCCACCTGGCACTGCCCAAGGGGCAAAGGGCCCATGCCGAAGGGGGCACCTTGGCACTGCCCATCAGGCATCGGGCAGTGCCAAGGGGATGGGGTCTATTGTGGGCGGGGCCTAGGGGCGATCGGTGGGAGTGGGGTGTCCCACTGCCACTCTGCAGACAGGATCGGTCTGGGATGGAGGGAGGGCAGTGATTGGGGCAGGTTGGAGGGGGGGGGGGTGGTCTGCCGGGGGTGGGGGGTTGCCTCCAGGGAGGGGTCTGACCCCGAGGTGGGTCAGCGGGGGGTGGGCGTCTGCCGGGGTGAGGGGGTTGGAGGGATCGCCACTGCTGGGGGGTGGGCTGTACATCAGGGGGCTTGGGGTGTCAGAGTGTGGGGGCCGCAATCAGGCTGTGGGGGGGCGGCTGGAGGGGCAGCACTGCGGGGGTCCCGGGCTGGCCAGCAAACAGGGAGTCTGACAGATCGGGGCCACTGCACATGCGCAGAGTTCCAGAACTGTCAGACTCTGGTGTGAATAGGTTTTTAATGAGATTCATGATTGGGACCCCTTCAGTGCACAGAGTGCGGAGATTCAGGTGAGAAGCTGAACTGAGAAAACAGTCACGATCTAGAACAGTCCTCCCATCAACTCAGCGCTTTTGGGAGAATCGTGGCCATCATTACTCCAAACTTGGGGCCTCGCCCTGGGCCACTCCAAGCTCCCCACACTTCCAAACAGGTTCTTATTTACAGTGAGTCAGCTGGTCAGCTGACTATTAGATCATTCTGTAATTGGTTCTATGGTTTACTGGGTCAGCTGACCCTTACAGCTGACAAAGTTGTCACCGGTTGCATTTTAAAAATATAAAAACGACTTTTGTCTTGAAAGTGGCGTGGACAAATGGAGAACGGGGACGTGGGGTAGGATAGGGAGAGGTTGGGGAGTAAATTTTCTCTACTGTTCACTGGTTTAATTTGCTCAAACCGTGCGTCCTTGCATGATATAAAGTTGGCAGGAGGATTAAGGAAATGTTTGAATCAGAAAACAAAGTTCCCTAATGGAAGAATAAACATCAAGACTTCAAAATCTATCGAAGTTTAGCACTTGAATCTCAGTCCCAAGAAGGAAATTAGGTTTCTGGTGTCTATGTCAAGCAATCATACTCACCCTCATTATTAATGCTGTCGTTTATTTAACCTACTCATGAGCAGAGGCTCAGTGGGACGCAGTGACTGCCTCTCTTTTTGTTTTTGAAATGACATGTTAGGATAGATCCAGTTCCATTCTGTTTGCATAAGAACATAAAATAAGAACATAAGAACTAGGAGCAGGAGTAGGACATCCGGCCCCTCGAGCCTGCCCCACCATTCAATAAGATCATGGCTGATCTGAAGTGGATCAGTTCCACTTACCCGCCCGCTCACCATAATCCTTCATTCCTTTACTGTTCAAAAATTTATCTATCCTTGCCTTAAAAACATTCAATGAGGTAGCCTCAACTGCTTCACTGGGCAGGGAATTCCACAGATTCACAACCCTTTGTGTGAAGAAGTTCCTCCTCAACTCAGTCCTAAATCTGCTTCCCCTTATTTTGAGGCCACACTAGGCCCCCTAGTTCTAGTTTCACCCGCCAGTGGAAACAACTTCCCTGCTTCTATCTTATCTATTCCCTTCATAATCTTAAATGTTTCTATAAGATCTCCCCTCATTCCTCTGAATTCCAATGAGTATAGCCCCAGTCTATTCAGTCTCTCCTTATAAGCCAACTCTCAGAACTCCGGAATCAATCTAGTGAATCTCCTCTGCACCCCTTCCAGTGCCAGTATATCCTTTCTCAAGTAAGGAGACCAAAACTGTACACCAGTACTTTATACAGCTGCAACATAACCTTGCTGTTTTTAAACACCATTCCTCCAGCAATGAAGGACAAAATTCCATTTGCCTTCTTAATTACTTGCTGCACCTGCAAACCAACTCCTTGAGATTCCTGCACAAGGACACCCAGGTCCCTCTGCACAGCAGCATGCTGCAATTTTTTACCATTTAAATAATAGTCCATTTTGCTGTTATTCCTACCAAAATGGATGACCTCACATTTACCAACATTGTACTCCATCTGCCAGACCCTCGCCCACTCACTTAGATTATCTATATCCCTTTGCAGACTTTCAGCGTCCTCTGCACACTTTGCTCTTCCACCCATCTTAGTGTCATCTGCGAATTTTGACACAATATACAACTCCAAATCATCTATGTAAATCGTAAACAATTGCGGTCCCAACACTGATCCCTGAGGCACACCACTAGTCACTGATCGCCAACCAGAAAAACACCCATTTACCCCCCACTCTTTGCTTTCTGTTAGTTAACCAATCCTCTATCCATGCTAATACATTACCCGTAACACTGTGCACCTTTATCTTATGCAGCAGTCTTTGGTGCGGCAAGAGCTTCACGTTTCTAGTTGTCCAGATCACCAACAACCTGTCCTGGCCTCTCCACGCTGATGCTATAGTTAAGAAAGCCCACCAACACCTCTACTTTCTCAGGAGGCTAAGGAAATTCAGCATGTCTGCTACAACTCTCACTAAATTTTACAGATAGAAAGCACCCTTTCCAGATGTATCACAGTTTGGTATGGCTCCTGCTCTGACCAAGACCGTAAGAAACTACAAAGCGTTGTCAACGAAGCCCAATCCGTCACGTAAACCAGCCACCGTGTACTCTTCCCGTTGCCTCAGAAAAGCAGCCAACATAATCAATGACCTCACACACTCCGGACATTCTCTCTTCCACCTTCTTCCATTGGGAAAAAGATAGAAAAGTCTGAGGTCACATACCAACTGACTGAAGAACAGCTTCTTCCCTGCTGCCATCAGACTTTTGAATGGATCTACCTTATATCAAGTTGAACTTTCTTTACAACCTAGCTATGACTGTAACACTACATTCTGCACCTTCTCCTTTCCTTCTCCCCTATGCACTCTATGAACGGTATGCTTTGTCTGTATAGCGCACAAGAAACAACACTTTTCACTGTATCACAGTACATGTGACAATAATAAATCAAATCAAATCAAAACAAACCTGGCTCCATATTTTCAAAATCATGAGAGGGTGGGACAGAGTAGATCGGGAGAAACTGTTCCCCCTCGTGAAAGAATCAAGAACAAGAGGGCACAGATTTAAAGTGATATTCCTATCCTATTCCCATCCTCTATGAATAGGATGGGAATAGAGGGATATGGTCCCTGGAAGGGTAGGGGGTTTTAGTTCAGTCGGGCAGCATGGTCGGTGCAGGCTTGGAGGGCTGAAGGGCCTGTTCCTGTGCTGTAATTTTCTTTGTTCTTTGCTCTTTGTTTTTTTTAGCGTATCTTTACACAGAGACATTTTACTTTAAATAAAGAGTCATGGTTTCGAGAAACTACAGACTTGAGCTGCATACTTTAAGAGAATAGACAGTGCCACCAAGGACGCAGTCTCACTATGAAGCAGGTGGCAGTTGTCATAAATGCCAACTCTGTCAAAGCCCAAAACCCTTTGTAAAGCGGGAAAGAGTTTCATGACATCATCAGTTAGCTGCAATTAGGGATTTTCTTCATTCGTTATCCAGAAAGGTCAGAGGTAAAAGCAGGAGGTCAAAGATTAACCCCGGTTCTTGAGTGTTTTTTAAATCACATCTCTACTGCCAGAAGGAGGGTGTTGGATGAACATCACATTCACATGAAGTCACCAAGGCGCCTCTTTGACTCTTGATTGCACAAACGGGATCCATCTCTGTTGCGGTTGAAGCTCTAATCCAGCTAAGCCCTCCATAGTCTTGCTGCTCCCTATCACTGTAACCTCCGCTAGCCCGATAACCCACTCAGAGCTCAGAGACCCGCCAATCCTGGCCTCTTATGCATTCCCAATTTTCATTCCTTTGTCATTGCTAGATATGCTCCCAACTGTCTAGATCGTAGGCTTTGAAAATTCCTCCCTATACGTTCCCACCTCCCTTGTCTCCTTGAACATGCTCTTTAAACCCAATTTTTCTGTTCACCTGTACTTAATATCTTCCAATGGAAGACCTTGTCAAACTTATTTGACAACACCCCTGCAAAGTGCCTTGGCACATTTTACTATGATGTGGAGATGGCGGCATTGGACTGGGGTAAGCACAGTAAGAAGTCTCACAATGCCAGGTTAAAGTTCAACAGGTTTATTTGGTACCATGAGCTTTCAGAGTGCCGCTCCTTCCTCAGGTGTGCACTCACCTGATGAAGGAGCAGCGCTCCAAAAGCTCGTGCTACCAAATAAACCTATTGGACTTTAGCCTGGTGTTGTGAGACTTCTTACATTTTGCTATGTTAAAGGTTCTATATCAATGTAATCTGTTGGCATGTGACTATACAGGTAATCCTGCAGCCTTTCTGAGAAACTTTAGGGACCCATCACTTTATACTTTTGCCAGATTGAATACACTTACCCCGTGAGAACGATCCTTAATTGTCCACTGAAGTAACCCAGCAAGTCACTCAGTTACACTGTTTGTGCAGTTGTTCAAGATGAAACATAGAAACTAGAAGCAGGAGTAGGCCATTCGGCCCTTCGAGCCTGCCCATTCATTCTGATCATGGTTGATCATCAAATTCAATATCCTGATTCCCCCTCCCTCCCATATCCCATGATCCCTTTAGCCTCAAGAGCTATATCTAATTTCTTCTTGAAATCATACAGGGGGCGATTCTCTCAAAGAAAAACAAAGTGCCCAATTCAATTTCCTGCCCGCTTTTTGGACATACCTAGTTTCGTGAATCTCTGGCACTCTGCATCACACAGTGCCTCAGGGAGATTCACGCCAGTAAGTGGGGGTGGAACCTCATCCCACTGGAGAGGCTGGCAGCATAGCGCTGAGTGGGGCACTGCGCTATGTGCCAACCTGTCAGCGGGGAGATTGTCGCATGCGCAATGCACGCCCCCATCGCTGGCCTCCTTCACCCGATCACCGGCTTCCCAAAACCCCACACCCAATCACCGGCCTCCCCGACCCCTCCCAGACCAGGCCCAATCGCCAGTCCCCCATGGCCAGCCCCAACCGCACCCCCCCATGTGCAACCCCAATCTCCTCCTCCCATATGTACAACTCCGATCACCACCCCATGTGCAGCCCCATTCTCCCCCTCCCCCCCATGTGCAGCCCTGATCTCCCCCTCCCTCTCTCAATCCTATTGCAGAGTGCACAGTGGGTCCCCCCACTGTCTCCCACGACCACAGATTGGCCCTGCTCCCAGTAGGCCCTGCCCCCTCTGGACCCACCCCTTGGCACTGCTCGGTTCCAGGTGGTCAGTGTCAGGGGCCAGGCTCTCAGTGTGAAGCGGGCACTCCCCAGGGGGGGGCCACAATGACCTCTGTCCCCACCAGCATGTCTGGTCCCCATTGGTGGGAACCAGTTGTAATCCCCGCTGGTGGGAATCTCTCCCAGTGGGGAGAGGAGCCCGGAGACTACTGCCCTAAACAGTCTACTCTGTATCCTCAAACTGTGATCCCTGGTTCTGGACACCCCCACCATCAGGAAGATCCTCCCTGCATCAACCCTGTCCATTGCCTGTCAGAATTCCATAGGTTTCTATGAGATCGCCCCCTCATTCTTCAAAACTCGAGTGAATACAATCCTAACCGACTCAATCTCTGTTCATAGGTCAGTCCCGCCATCCCAAGAATCAGTCTGGTAAACCTTCTCTTCACTCCCTCGAGAACAAGAGCACCATTCCTCACATAAGGAGACCAAAACTGCTCACAATATTCCGGGTGTGACCTCATCAAACGTTAGGACAGGAGGTTTCATAGGATCATAGAATCATAGAATTCCTACAGTGCAGAAGGAGGCCATTTGGCCCATCGAGTCTGCGCCAACCACAATCCCACCCAGACCTTATTCCCGTAACAACGGGGCGGCACGGTAACACAGTGGTTAGCACTGCTGCTTCACAGCTCCAGGGACCTGGGTTCGATTCCTGGCTTGGGTCACTGTCTGTGTGGAGTTTGCACATTCTCCTCGTGTCTGCGTGGGTTTCCTCCGGGTGCTCCGGTTTCCTCCCACAGTCCAAAGATGTGCGGGTTAGGTTAATTGGCCTTGCTAAACTTGCCCCTTAGTGTCCTGAGATGTGTAGGTTAGAGGGATTAGTGGGTAAAATATGTAGGGGTAGGGCCTGGGTGGGATTGTGGTCGGTGCAGACTCGATGGGCCGAATGGCCTCTTTCTGTACTGTAGGGTTTCTATGATTTCTATGTAACCCCACACATTTACCCCCTAATCCCCTGACATGAGGGGCAATTTAGCATGGCCAATCCACCGAACCAGCACATCTTTGGACTGTGGGAGGAAACCGGAGCACCCGGAGGAAACCCACACAGACACGGGCAGCAAGACATCCCTGCTCCTTTACTCGAATCCTCTCGCTGTGAAGGCAACAAACCATTTACCTTTTTCACCACTTGCTGCCCCTGCATGCTTATCTTCGGCGAAAGGTGTATGAGGCCACCCGGGTCTCGTTGCACATTCCCCCTCTCTCAAATTAAAGCTATTTGGATAATAATCTGCCTTCCTGTTTCTGCTACCAAAATGGATAACCTCACAAGACCTCACAAGTGGATAATGTCACAAGAATCCCCCCCTTCCCCAGCACCTTCATAAAGCATCCAAAGGATGCCTAAGAGAGGCCAGCTTTGCCAGTAATGCTCACACCCTGAGGACTACTTTCTGAAATATCCTAAATCACACTGAGTCATATAACCAGACACTTAAACACTTGGTTCAATCAGTGGTATAAACAGCATCTGTATGTGGTTAGCACTGCTGTCTCACAGTGTCAGGCGCCTGGGTTCAATTGGGTCACTGTCTGTGCGGAGTTCTCCCCGTGTCTGCGTGGGTTTCCTCCGGGTGCTCCGGTTTCCTCCCACAGTCCGAAAGACGTGCTGGTTAAGGTGCATTGTCCGTGCTAAATTCTCCCTCAGTGTACCCGAACAAGCGCCAGAGTGTGGCGACTAGGGGATTTTCGCAGTAACTTCATTGCAGTGTTAACCTACTTGTTCGTCCACCTGTAAGCAGACGGAATAACCTTAGCTGTGAGCTAATAGAGCAAGCCTACTTGTGACGCGAACAAATAAACTTTAAACTTAAACCTAACTTAATCCCTCCTTTCCCCATCTGGTACTGTTGTGCGCACATCAATTCTCTGCGTGTCGAAGAAACTTAACTGTCCCCCAGCACTGTTCGAGTGCTCCAAATTGGGCCTAAATGTTGGTTCCCTGGAACACAGCCTCACATGTGACCCTGATTCTGGAGGACTACAATAGGTCAATTCTCCTTTAGTCTCGACTCAGGACAGACAGTATGGAACGTTCCGGCAGGGGCACATGAAGAGAATATGCAAAAAAAAAAAAGCCAACGCATCTTTCTAGATGCCAAGAAGTGTTACCATGGCGACATCACAACATGAAGGAAACCTCCTGTCCTTACCGTTCCGTCTCAAGGTTTTCTAACGGTTTGCTCCGCTCTTCCATCTGTAAGCAGACAGGGTAACCTTAGCTGTGAGCTAATAGAGTACCGCAGCAGTATATAACCCCTCGCTGTAGTATTGGCAGTCCCTCAGGGAACGCCTTCTGCCTTTCAAACATATTGCACACTGGATTGTCTGCATTTCCGATTGTGCCTCCAATTAACTCCAGTTACCAATATGCAGCTGCTACTTACCCAATTTCATCGTTAAATTAAACATTCTGCTGTTTTACCTGTAAACTAATTCCCAGGGTTTTTGCAACTCATTGTTCCATGTGTGCCATCTGTTAAGAGGCAAACCGGCAGCCTCTTCACCTCCAGCCAGCCCCAACCTCTCATCAATCCCCTTCACAGACACCACTTCAAACAGCAATTTTGTAATGTGCCAGTTCTGTCATGGCCCCTTTAAGGGGAGGTGGGTGTTTTCCGAGGGTCATGTGATTGGCGAGGACCTTATGGATCATCCCGGCAGGAGGTTGAGAGGGCGGCACGGTGGCACAGTGGTTAGCACTGCTGCCTCACAGTGCCAGGGACCCAGGTTCAATTCCGGCCTTGGGTGACTGTGCGGAGATTGCGCATTCTCCCCGTGACTGCATAGGTTTCCGCCCAAGTCCAAAGATGTTCAGGTTAGGTGGATTGGCCATGCTAAATTGCCCCTTAGTTGTTGGTGCAGACTCGATGGGCTGAATGGCCTCCTTCTGCACTGAAGGGATTCTATGAATCAGCAGGAGGGTTTTTTTAACTTCATTTGTGGGACATGGGTGTCACTGGTTGGCCAGCATTTATTGCCCATTCCGAGCTGCCCAAGGGCCATTGAGATTCAACCATATTGCTGTGGTTCTGAAGTCACATGTAGGCCTGGTAAAGATGGCAGGTTTCCATCCCTAAAGGACATGGGTTTTTCTGACAATCGACAGTTGTTTAAGTTAAGTTAATAAGGTAATTAATTCATTAGTCACAAGTAGGCTTACATTAACACTGCAATGAAGTTACTGTGAAAATCCCACACTCCAGCAAATGTTCGAGTACATTGAGGGAGAATTTAGCATGGCCAATGCACCTAACCAGTGCTAACCCACTGTGCCACTGTGCAACCACTTGGCAATAAAGCCTATTGTTGATTCAAGCCATATTGAGTTGCTCTCAATGCATTACAATTTCCTTCCCTATTATA